>NW_023144632.1:2489772-2578723 GCF_012932325.1 Thrips palmi | reverse complement strand
CCCCCCAGCATTCAACAAGTTAAAAAATAACCGACAACGGACAAGCCATTGCCTGCCGCAGGCAGGCTAGCGCCGCAGGCCAAGGTAGGTACGCCAGGCGTGGATTGGAGGAACAGGCAGCGAGACATCGCGAAGCCTGTTACGACAAGACGCGGTCTGGCGTAAACCTACCTTGTTATCAGTGGACTTGCCACATTTTGCTCAGAGAGAGTTTGTTGCTTTTGACAAACTGTCATTTTGAAAGCTTCTGTTTGCAGGAATTTTCTTTTGTATGTAGCATTGCCTCTATTTTCAAGAATAATGAATAAGGAGGAGTATTTTGAGCATTTCAAGTTGTTTGTTGTGGGTGTATCCTTCTGCAATTCTCAAAGTATTTCTTCAGCAGATTTGCAAATTCCTGATTGGCTGAGCGACAGCGAAGCCTGTTACTCCAGTGGGGTTGAAAAGTTTTTTCTGTCTGTCTGTCTGTCTGTCTGTCCGCACTACTCCTCCTGAACGGCTTGGCCGATCACGGTGAGATTTGGCACACTGTTTAGGCATGTCCTTGGCTCGGCACACGCGAAGTCTCACCATCTTAGCTCAACTGGTTCAGTTTTTATAGCCGAAAAACACCTAAAAAACGGCGAAAAATCGAGTTTTCTGCAGGCAGGATGCCTTCTGTCTTGAAGAAGGGAGGGTCTGGGGGGCGGGGCCCCCCGGCTTCGATAAGTTCAAAGGTTACAAGGGTCAAGATCATGTTATCTGTAGATGAAGCAACCCTACCTAGAATGAAGGGGGGTCTGGGGGCGGAGCCCCCCAGCATGCAACAAGTTAGAACCGACAATGGACAAGCCATTGCCTGCCGAAGGCAGGCTAGCGCCGCAGGCCAAGGTAGGTACGCCAGGCGCGGATTGGAGGGTCAGGCAGCGAAACATCGCGAAGCCTGTTACGACAAGACGCGGTCTGGCGTAAACCTACCTTGTTTATTCCTACTTTATGCCCTTCCTCTATTACAAAAAATGTGTTTGGAAAGGCACTATTTTTTCTTAGTTTCAGTTCGAATTCGATTCGACTTTGAAACTTTAAAAGTTCGATTCGATTTTACAAATTTTTTCAGATTCGATATGAGTTCGATTCGAAACTTTTTTTAAAGATTCGATTCGAAATGAAAACCCTTGATTCGCACATCCCTATTTCAACCCCCTTTTCATCATCCTTCTTGCTTCAGTTACAAATTTTGTTTAATTTCATGGATGCTTAAGTTATGAATAAAATATCAAGCCATTAGATTTGCTACTTCTCATAGAATGACTGTTTTACGAAATCTCTGCAGTGTCACCAATGTGCCCCGTAAAGGCATTAAAATCCCACGCTCAACAATATAAACCCAAGAAGCGATCAAATCTAAAAAAAAGGTTCAGATTCAAAAAATGCAACAAAGATAGAGGGGTAAAAAGTCATGAAGAATCGAATGATGTCCATTTTAATGTCAGATTGACCGTTATGTTAGGGTAGAAAGCTGAAAATTACGGAAAAGTGACTAATTTCAGTCCTCTGTTTTTAAAGCATGTAGCACGAGCCCCGCTTTCCTTCACGCCCCAGTATACTAGGGGTACGCGCCGTTTTGTTTGGGCGCGTAGTAGGCGAGCGATGCGTCTGTATTCTTGTAGAAGATTGTGAAGAATAAAGTAAGGCCAATACAGGGTCTTCCGTAATGAAAGGGCCGGAATTAATGTCATTTTCGTGATTATCTTACTGAAAACTGAAGGAAACAATGTAAAACTCGATGTAAAAATTTTGGTCCGAAATTGGTAAATTTTTGGGAAAATAAAGGTCTGGGATGAAATTGGAAGTCATTTTCGTGATCAGCACACCAAAAACTGCAGGAAACTATATAAAACTCAATGTAAAAATTTTGGTCTGAAATTGGTAGATTTTGGGTAAAGTAAAGGTCTGGGATGAAATTGGAAGTCATTTTCGTGATCAGCACACCAAAAACTGCAGGAAACTATGTAAAACTCGATGTAAAAATTTTGGTGTGAAATAGGTAAATATTTGGAAAAGTAAAGGTCTGAGATGAAATTGGAAGTCATTTTCGTGATCAGCACACCAAATACTGCAGGAAGCAATTAAACACCGGGAAAATTTTGGTCCTAAATCATGTAATTCTAGTTGAAAGTATATGTCTTCAGTTGTTAGGTTTTTTAAGAGTGTATCCTGTTCATGGTGTCATGCCATGAACCCTGACCCTGTTACTCAGTCGAGTAACATTTAACAGCCAGCATTGAATTGCTTAATACGATTCACAAATACTTCAATTACCATTCGATATCTCCTTGTTACTGAACTTATGAATACGCAATGTTATTAGTAATACCTAAAAAGCCTTTCTCCCTTTTAGTTTAAACTAGTGGATTAAACTATATTGATTTATCTGCATTAATTACAAGGTAGGTTTACGCCAGACCGCGTCTTGTCGTAACAGGCTTCGCGATGTCTCGCGGCCTGTTCCTCCAATCCGCGCCTGGCGTACCTACCTTGGCCTGCGGCGCTAGCCTGCCTTCGGCAGGCATTGCACTATGATCTAGAATCCCGAAAATGCGGAAAAAATTCAGAAAAACGAAAGTGGTTTGATTGAGCTCCCGTGTGGCTTAAACTATCCTCTTACGCGCATCTGACAAGGATCAAGTCAAAAAACACGTTGATCGGTCGCCTCTGACTAAAAGGAGGCTCCCAAAGTCGATGAATTTGTCAAACTTTACTAGAAGTTTGTTGACGTTCTTCGTCGAGGTTTAGTCCGTCCTCGATATCTCTGCGAAGGCGAGGCCGAACCCTCAAACCTTATTTATCATTTTAAAGGTCTTTAATCAGGCTTTCTTTTGCACTATGGGATGTTGTTTTAGTACTTCTATAGGACTAATGTCCAATCCGGAAAACTTGTTAATACAACTTAGCAGAATTTGTAAAATTCGAAATTTTGCGAGGGCCGGAATTAAAATGGCTGGGTTTGGCTGGGTTCTGGTGGGCGGTTTTCAGTAGTCCTGGCACCAAAGTTTGATAATCCATCGGCAAATGCTGCGACCACCAGCGACCCCGGGACTAAATGGCCCTCAAACATGAAGTTTTTTAAGCTTTTTAAGTACAAAATTCCTCCCGTGCCTGCTATTCCTCACACATGGACGCATACACATATGGAACGAAAGGGCTTTAAAAATGCTATCAAGGACATTCTCCTAGTGGACTCAAAATCACCGGAAGTGGGTTGAAAATCACCAGAAATGTGCAGAAAAACGCCTAGATTGAGAAACGTGGTACCGAAAATGTACTCAGGGGCATCAGAAGTGAGTCTGTACGGTGCAAATGTAGACTGGTTGCAACCTTTAAGACCGTGCAGAGGACTAACTTCATGGACATGACCCATGAAATCAAGGAAAAAGCGGCTCATACTTTTCTCATTTTGAGAAAAAGCAGTTAACAAGAAATTTAAAGGAAGAACTCAGAAAAATTCCAAACATAAATTCAGGCATATGCCTTTTATAAAAACCTTCGCGTTCAAAAACAAATTTTATTACATTTTAAAAGTAAGTTCTCTCCCATTCTTGCCCGGTGGACTAAAGTGGGTTCCTCAGCGGGGTATTGGTCATGGTGGCCTTACATTAGACTCATAGCGGGTCCGTCCTGTGTCCGTTTAGCTCGTTCCCCTCAAATATCGGTGTTTTACCGATGTTAAGCCGACTGCGCATATTGTGGTTGAAATGTGCTTGGTTTCATTCTTGCACTGACACGATAATCATTCATCGAATTTTGAAAATGGGAGGAATGAGTGGGACCTCGAAAATAATTCAAGAAGCTCTTTGCCCGATTTCAAATATCTCATGCAGCAACATTTCAGCAATTTTTAGTCTTTTTGAGCGTTTTTGCAATTTTCTTGAAAAGCACGTAACCATAGCTCAAAACTAATGACAGATTCGGATTCCTCGTCCCAAAATACCTACCAGGGGGGGAAATTCAAGACCATAGGAATTTTTTCCGCGTTTGCGGGATTCTAGATCATAGTGCATTGGCTTGTCCATCGTCGGTTACTTCTTACGTGTTGCATGCTGGGGGGCTCCGCCCCCCAGACCCCCCTTTATTCAAGATAGAGTTGCTTCATCTACAGATAACACGATCTTGACCCTTGTCACTTTTTTACTTGACGAAGCTGGGGGGCTCCGCCCCCCAGAACCCCCTTTCTTCAAGACAGAGGTGATCTACCTGCAGAAAACTCGATTTTTCGCCGTTTTTTAGGTGTTTTTCGGCTATTAAAACTGAACTAGTTGAGCTAGGATGGTAAAATTTCGCGTGTGCCGAGCCAAGAACATACCTAATAAGCCTGCAAAATCTCAGCCAGATCGGCCGAGCCGTTCAGGAGGAGTAGTGTACACACACACGCAGACAGACAGACAGACAGACAGGAAAAATTTTTCAACCCCACTGGAGTAACAGGCTTCGCTATCGCTCAGCCAATAAAGAGACATATTTACAGGCAGGCTGATTGCAACTACTTTACGGAGAAGACCTTTTGTCAGATTCAATGAATCGTTTCATAGAATCCTATGTCGAGGCCACTTATTGCTAAACGAAAGTTTATCTAATTCATAATGATAGTCATGATGTGTTATTTAATCTTTGAAACAGTTTAGCAAAAGTATTTACCTAACATTCTGAGTAAATTAAAAAGAGAGCCAACTCAAACCTTGACCAACACAAATTACCAGTTGTCGCAGACAATGTATGATTAAGTTAAAAGAATCGTCTCATGAAATCATATGATTAAGTCAGTGAATCGTCTCATTGAATCTGATGTCAATGTCAAATTTTGAATGCGCTACACTCACTCATCGTATGGTTTTCTTTAAGGTTAGTACTACAGTAAACTCACAGCATTGCAATGAAGCCTTTTCCCAGAATCAGTGCCAAGAGTCAGCAAAGACTATTTATTTTGGCAAGATTAGTATCTGGTTTGTACTTATAGAATGTATTATCTAACTGTTATTGAGCAAAGCAAACAACTAAAAAATATAGTGTCTGAGAATACAAGGTAGGTTTACGCCAGACCGCGTCTTGTCGTAACAGGCTTCGCGATGTCTCGCTGCCTGTTTCTCCAATCCGCGCCTGGCGTACCTACCTTGGCCTGCGGCGCTAGCCTGCCTGCAAGCTCCGCCCCCCAGACCCCCCTTCGTTCCAGATAGAGTTGCTTCATCTGCAGATAACGCGATCTTGACCCTTGTAGCTTTTTCACTTCCAGACCCCCCATTTTTCAAGACAAAAGCGATCTGCCGTTTTTCAAGTGTTTTTCGGCTATACAAACCAAACCAGTTAAGCTAGGGTTGTGAAATTTCGCGTGTGCCGAGCCAAGGACATACCTAATAAGCCTGCAAAATCTCAGCCAGATCGGCCGAGCCGTTCAGGAGGAGTAGTGTACACACACAGACAGACAGACAGACAGACAGACAGACAGACAGACAGACAGGAAAAAAAATTTCAACCCCACTGGAGTAACAGGCTTCGCTATCGCTCAGCCAATAAATGGAAATACACTCACAAAGGTTAAAAAGACCAAATCATTCTTGCAATTATCAAACACACTCCAGTGACTAAAACATTTGCCCTGTAGCGGTGTAGCGGGGGAGGGGAAGGGGCGGACGGACGGACGAACCGCGTAATAATTGTCACTTTCATTTTCCGTATTTCACTGAGTTGACACTCCGGAGGGGTTTCAATCATTCTAAAATATCGAAAAACTATGAACGTACTCACGTCTAAGCCCTCCTGCTCTTTAGTTTGTTTTATTTGCCAATGTTTTGCCAAGTCCCGTATATGAGAGCCGCGGCCGCAAGTATGAAAAATTGCTACGAGCCGCCAACCACTGCCAACCTAACCACGCTAAGAACCTAATTCAAAAAGATGTTTTGAATATTTCAAACAATAGTAATCGTGAATATAAGATAAACTCCTCCTGTGGGAGCTTTAGGACATGTTCGGTGCAAAATTTGGGAACTATTAGTGTTGTAGTTGCTGAGAAACGTGAGTGAGTTACGGACAGACAGACAGACAGACAGACAGACAGACAGACTCACGACCAGTCACTTTTTGGTGCGCCCAAACACGGCATGGGCTCGCTATCGCTCGCCAAAAAGAGCTGACGGGAGGGAAAGATAAGGCTATAACGGGGTGCGACGTAGATGTCACCAAATCGAACGACTTCTTTCACGTCAGCCGCAGTGGTCGGAAGCACAGTCCATTCCGAGATGAGCGGCCGTCGAGAAATGACGTGGTGTGTGGCTCTCGCCGTCGTGCTGTTGGGGTGCGCTGGTGCGGCACCCACAGATTGGAGCGCTGTTGTGCAGGCAAACGGGACCAGGGCCATGGACCTCGAAGCACGGCAAGTCCACAGCCTGTTAGAACCAGCGCTGCTGCCCACAGGGCACTCACCGCCCTGCCTGCTCGTCATAGGAAAGCCGCGGTGGCTGGGTTCGTTCCTTCGCGTGCAGCAAAAAGCGGCCGTTATAGTGATGCCTAGGCCATCTGGGCCATGGCCAGGCAGGCAGTGGCCAAGCTGGATCACAAATTACATTACTTCAAAGCAGAACTCTGTCATCACTTTACTTGCAGAGGACGTAGCATCTGACCTGACCGCCACTCTGGCGAACTTGACTCAAGCCATTAGATGCCGGATGCTACTTTGGACAGCGTTCAAGTCATTCAACGCACAAAATGACCTTAAAAAAATAGCAGCCGCTGCAAAATGGTTCCGTTTCATGACAATGATACTGGCGGTTGGCGACGCTGAACAGGGAGTGACTACTTACTCCGCATCCTTTTCGAACAACAACATAGACTCACCATCATCATGGAAAGCTGGAGCTGTGCCATTTTTCACGCCGTGCTACTACCTCGGAAACAAGACCGGCATAGTGCATTTTAGTTCAACTGACACAGGCGTACATCACGCTTCGGCGAAAACGTATTTAAAGGCTGTCGTCGAAAGACAGAAAAACGTCCAGTTTATTGAAAATAATACAGAAGGATGGAGAGATTGCTTGAGAGAATGCCATTCTGATGTGATCAGCACCCAACATGCGATTCGGATTGCGGATGGAACCAAATATAATATCTTCCCATGGGGCCTGGATAAAATTGTGGCGCTGGTGCCCGCGGGAATGGGGAATGGCAGCTGCCTGGTCGACAGCGTTACGAAAGAATTTACAGCACCACTCTGGATCGCCACTGTGATGTCCTTCCTAGTAATTTCCACCGGGTTGCTGCTGCTGGGCGGGCGCTCCACGGCCTTCCTGGACGCCCTGGCCCCTCTCGTGGCGCAGGCTGGGTCGCTGGTCGGCAGGGACGCGCGCCGCCGCCCGTTGCTGGGCAGCTGGCTGCTTGTCTGCGTCGTGCTGTCGTCCGCCTACACCGGCAAACTCGTGTCTGAGCTCTTCAGCCCATGCACCTCTAGCAACATCCAATCATTGGACGAACTGGCGGACACGAATCTGTCTATATTTTTTCACTCCAGCATTGTTCTGAAATCTAATCCACCGGTACTGCCTGCCGCACTGGCCGAGAAGGCGACTGAAATCCCGGTGTCAGTGCCAGAGAGCATAAAAGCGGTGGCCAACCGGAGTGCTGCACTGCTGCTGACGAAGTCTTCTTTTAGATATTTCGAGCATCACCTGAATTCAATGACAAACGTGCACAAGTTTACTCTACCGATTGAATTCATGACTTGTAATTTTGTTGCCAAGAAAGGGTCGCCTATCGGAATGGCTTTTGCCAGAGCTACGAGTCGGTGCAGAGCTGCGGGAATAACTCCTTCCCTTGTCAGTAGGTTTGAAAATTCGGGGGACACTCGGCAGTACGTCATCGAACGAGCCAGAGCTCTGATGGGTGACGCCAAGTTCAAGCCACTGGGCTTCGCCAATCTCCGGGTGAGCTTCATGCTTCTGGCCACTGGCCTCCTGCTGGCGACTGCAGCCTTCGTCGGCGAGCACCTCGTGTTTCAATTCAAGAAGCCAGCAGCAGAGACCACTCGAAAGACAATGGAGATCGGGGTGGCAGGGCGCCCCGGTATGTGACTACAAATGAAGGGGTTGCAGTTTCGCATCACTTAGAGATGCCACACACTTGGCCTCGACTCAGTATAACGATAAGTTTGTTAGGCGGAGCATATGTTTTGACTGCTACGCGTTCCCTGTCAAGGTTCCCTTAGCGTCACGAACATCGCAGAAACACGCGAGTCATTCTTGAAGGTGTCACCCTGAATCTGTTTTCCGTTTTACTTTCTGTTGAAGTTTTTCTCGTTGGATACTTGAGCAACAACTGCAGCATGATTGCACAGTGAACATGCGCATCGTCGAGACGGGGAAACAACAGGTTGTCCCTTTGGCCTGGTTTTCAACATCGCTTGGCCTGAAGACGGTTCGCCACCAAGGAAACAGGAATTCTATCCGTTCGTCCCCACTAAATGAAACGTCCTTGATGTGCAGCCCTGGACAACCAAGGGGGTCTATTCCGGTGTGCTGTCTACGGACCTACCAAGCATCACTGCTCGCCCGTCCAAGCTGCTAGCCTTCAGCGTCGATCTCTATCCCTCCTAGTGATGGAAAGGCTCCGCCCCGTCGGCCCCGGCCGCGAGTCCACCTGAAAAGAATTCGCGCCTTCGGCGGCTGCCTACCTCGACAATGGTGGCGACTGTCAAGTGCCGGACATTTTTTTTTTGAAAGTATGGACCATTGTCCTTCCCAACGTGGTGACACACTTCAACAATTTTATCGAACCCGTCGTGCTGCGCAACGGGCGCCCCGCAAAACGCTTAGTGTACACTTTAGGGCACTGAAAAGCTGAAGAGTTTGCTCGTTGTTGGGGGGCAACTAGGGCACGTAATTTCGTCCTAACTTAAGGGCCCGCTAAAGGCTCGGCGGAGGGCGCGTTTGGAGCCGGCCGGAGGCCCGCGAGGCCTCCGCGCGGCGATACATCTATCTCGATTGCGCCCAAACGCGTTGTCGGATCGAGTTGAAACTTTGCAGGGGCATTCGAGTTGAACCAGCCTCGACGCCAGCCTGTTCAAAAAAATTCCAAAATTTTTAGTTTGGCTGAAATTAACCGAAAACTGCCCCGGGTCTTCCAGCCAAAATACGGGAAAAAGCGTTCAACAGTGTTGTAGCCACTAGCTCCAATAAGAAGTTCCTGTAACCCGGTTTCAATACCTTGAACGGTGTGGCCGGAAACTGTTAAACGCCGAACGAAAATCGGGACTTAGCCGCTGGAGGCGCGCCGAGCCTAGGCCGACTAGGCGAATCAAAGGACCGGCCCCGAGGCCCCCGCCGCCCCTCCCGCACCCCGCCGGCCCTGCACTGCACCGACGGGCTCCCTTTGTCTGCGCCCGGCCGTCTGGCCCGGCGCCTGCCTGCCCGTCGGGGCGCGTCCGCACCACGTGTTTTTGAGCAAAATCAACTAAGACGGACCACTTCTTCCGGTGACCCTCTCCGATTTGCCTGATTTTTTGTAGGCTTAAGAACTAACTAAAGGAGAGTCCAAAGCCAAAATATTAGGTCCGGCAAAAATTTATTGACCGAGATATGGCCAACTTTAGTTTAACTTTTGGAGGAAAAACACAAATTTGGGTATTTTGGACTAATTTTACACTTTTCATAGTAGAGGGCTAAAAGTTGGTCACCTTATGTAAAATTGACCAAGGAACAAGAATATGACCTCAGATTTGACCTCCGACGAATATCTGCAGAGTAAACGCCCCAAAACACCTTCAAAACACCTAAAAAAAACAGTTTTTTCTTGGGGTTTCTGGGAAAAATATGTCGACAAAAACTTCTGATGATCTCATCTTGTAGAAAATGACGCGATTAATCGAATGAGACCACGCGCAGATTTTTATGTCAAACCGTTTAGGAGATATAGCAGATCAAAGTATGCAAATTTTGCCATTTATTCTTTAAAAAATGGAGGTTTTGAGCATAGTTTGACGTTATCTGCCTTCTTGGTGTGTGTGGGTGATCCTATCTTGTAAAAAAAGACGCGCTGAATCGATTGAGACCACGCACAGAGTTGTATCTCAAACCGTTTAGGAGATATAGCGGTTCAAAGTATGGGCACGGTAGTCCGCCCGCCCAACAGGCGTGTTTGGCGGGCCTGCCTTGTCGGGTGTTTACAGGAGCTCTCCCGTGCCCATACTTTGAACCGCTATATCTCCTAAACGGTTTGAGATACAGGGTGAGTTTTCTCAATGTGTCAATAATTTGTAGGTAGTTTGATCACCCCAAGGCAATCATTTTCTACCAATGAACTAGTGGGCGCAAACGTCTAGGTACGGAGATAATTGGTGTTTTGTAATTGGCCTTCGCGCCTGCAAGGTAGGCACCCGCTGCCACTGCTGGTCGCAGGACCTCACGTGTGGGTGTCGCGGGTCTAGGAGGGGTGCTTCGAGTCTCGTAGGGGTGCGGCGGACCTTGCAAATGTCTTTTGGGAGGGATTGCCGCGGGTCTCAAGAGGCTGTCATGGTGGACCCCGTTACAGTGGATCTCACGGCTGTCTTTGCGAGGGTGGCGGGATTCCTCGGATACTTCCGCGAGGTCAGTGGCACTCCCGCGAGTACTGCTAGTCCCGCGACACCCCCTCGACAGGTCCTGCCGCCCTCAGTGGCACCGGGTGCCTACCTCATACGCGCAAAATCCAATTACAAAACACCAATTATCTCCGTACCTAGACGTTTGCGCCCACTAGTTCATTGGTGAAAAATGGTCCCCTAGGGATGCCCAAACTGCCTGCAAATTATTGACACATTGAGGAAACTCACCCTGTACAACTCTGTGCGTGGTCTCAATCGATTCAGCGCGTCTTTTTCTACAAGATAGGATCACCCACACACACCAAGAAGGCAGATAACGTCAAACTATGCTCAAAACCTCCATTTTTTAAAGAATAAATGGCAAAATTTGCATACTTTGATCCGCTATATCTCCTAAACGGTTTGACATAAAAATCTGCGCGTGGTCTCATTCGATTCATCGCGTCATTTTCTACAAGATAAGATCATCAGAAGTTTTTGTCCACATATTTTTCCCAGAAACCCCAAGAAAAAACTGTTTTTTTTTAGGTGTTTTGAAGGTGTTTTGGGGGGTTTACTCTGCAGATATTCGTCGGAGGTCAAATCTGAGGTCATATTCTTGTTCCTTGGTCAATTTTACATAAGGTGACCAAATTTTAGCCCTCTACTATGAAAAGTGTAAAATTAGTCCAAAATACCCAAATTTGTGTTTTTCCTCCAAAAGTTAAACTTAAGTTGGCCATATCTCGGTCAATAAATTTTTGCCGGACCTAATATTTTGGCTTTGGACTCTCCTTTAGTTAGTTCTTAAGCCTACAAAAAAATCAGGCAAATCGGAGAGGGTCACCGGAAGAAGTGGTCCGTCTTAGTTGATTTTGCTCTTTGCATTGTCTCTGTCGCACTGGTAGCGGCAGACCTGAGTGACAGAGAAGGCACAGCGGCTGCAATGCGGACGCTACTCAGAGAGCTCTGGCGAGGAGGCCTCGATGCGGTCCCAGCCGAACCCGAGTCAGCCGCCTCTACGGGTTCTAAGGGCCAAAGAACGGCTCGAAAAGTCACCATTTTCAAAATCACATTTAAAGTGCGTTTCAGAACGCGCTGATCGTTTCTATACCTCCTACAAGGTAGGTTTACGCCAGACCGCGTCTTGTCGTAACAGGCTTCGCGACGTCTCGCTGCCTGTTCCTCCAATCCACGCCTGGCGTACCTACCTTGGCCTGCGGCGCTAGCCTGCCTGCGGCAGGCAATGGCTTGTCCGTTGTCGGTTTTTTCTTAATTTGTTGAATGCTGAGGGGCTCCGCCCCCCAGACCCCCCTACATTCTAAATAGAGTTGTTTTATCTACAGATAACACGATCTTGACCCTTGTCACTTTTAAACTTGTCGGGGCTGGGGGGCTCCGCCCCCCAGACCCCCCTTTCTCCAAGACAGAAGTGGTCTATCTGCAGAAATCTCTATTTTTCGCCGTTTTTTAGGTGTTTTTCGCCTATAAAAACTGAACCAGTTGAGCTAGGATGGTGAAATTTCGCGTGTGCCGAGCCAAGGACATACCTAAGAAGTGTGCAAAATCTCACCAAAATCGGCCGAGCCGTTCAGGAGGAGTAGTGCGGACAGACAGACCGACAGACCGACAGACAGACAGACAGACAGACAAAACTTTCCAACCCCACTGGAGTAACAGGCTTCGCTATCGCTCAGCCAAAAATTTTCCGATGCGTTGCCGCCAAAATTGCCGTAGAAAGGTCCCGTTTTCACCCAAATTCCTAGTTTTTTCTGCTCTTTACGGCACTATTCTCAAAATACCCCCTTTCTTCCAAATTTCCAAATTTTGTTTCTGCTCCAGTCCCTTTTGTTCGGCAGCGGCAATTGACCTGCTCGAGGGTCGGGCCGCCCAGGCATGTGGCCCCAGACCCCAGCCCGGCCCAACCCGGACCCCATTATCGTCAAACAAAAGGGACTGGCGCTCCAACTAAATTTTGAAATTTTGAAGAAAAAGAGTATTTTGAGAATGGTGCCGTAATGAGCAGAAAAAACTAGGAATTTGGGTGAAAACGGGATCTTTCTACGGCAATTTTGGCGGTAACGCATAAAATCTTGATAGGTATAGAACTGATCAGCGCGCTTTGAAACGCGCTTTGGATTTGATTTTGAAAATGGTGTCATCATGGGCCAATCTTTGGCACTTGGAGCCTGTGGACTGACGTTCTGCTGGAACCGCATCGAGGCATCGCAGGCCGGCAGGTAGGCTCCCGCCGGCCCAGATGGCCGATTGCAGCCCGTCGGTGCAGTGCAGGGCCGGCGGGGTGCGGGAGGGGCGGCGGGGGCCTCGGGGCCGGTCCTTTGATTCGCGTTGCCCGGCCTAGCCTGCCGGGACTCGGCGCGCCTCCAGCGGCTAAGTCCCGATTTTCGTTCGGCGTTTAACAGTTTCCGGCCACACCGTTCAAGGTATTGAAACCGGGTTACAGGAACTTCTTGTTGGAGCTAGTGGCTACAACACTGTTGAACGCTTTTTCCCGTATTTTGGCTGGAAGACCCGGGGCAGTTTTCGGTTAATTTCAGCCAAACTAAAAATTTTGGAATTTTTTTGAACAGGCTGGCGTCGAGGCTGGTTCATCTCGAATGCCCCTGCAAAGTTTCAACTCGATCCGACAACGCGTTTGGGCGCAATCGAGATAGATGTATCGCCGCGCGGAGGCCTCGCGGGCCTCCGGCCGGCTCCAAACGCGCCCTCCGCCGAGCCTTTAGCGGGCCCTTAAGGAGAGAAGCTCCAGACAAAAAAAAACCACTTGGTCGGCGACATCCTAGGAGCGGGTGCTTGTGGTGTTTTTTCGGTTCCTTGTATGTATACGAACTGCCGAAAAGACACTTGGACGAAATCCGACACCCCCTGTGGCTTTGGTACGGGTCTAAACACCCCCAAAACAGCTGTTTTCGAGGGTTTGGGACTAGATGGGTTCTCGCAAACTGAGATCCAAAAAAGTACCCAAATGGGTCTCAGATACTCAAAAAAATGCGCTCTTTCGAATGCTGTGTCGAACGAGGCTCTACGACGTCGGGTTTGGATGCTACGGGCTCTCAAAGTTGCTCAATTTCACTATTTTTACTGAAGATTTGAGCATATCAGGGCCGTTTGAAGAAGACCATCGGCGATTTCGCTCCTCTTTGTCTTAAATGGTGCCTACCCATAGGTAAACACCCCCACAAAATTTCAGCCATGTCAGGCAATTATTAGAGGAACTGTGAACAGTTTAAGTTTTGGGTCATTTTACCACTGGGCTTAAGTGGTTTGGGGTCTAGAAAAAAATATTTTTTTTAGCTATCTACTTTTGATCAGCACCTCTTGAAACGCGAGGACAAACTTGTCTTTTTCTAGCTGTAATTGGAATATAACTTGGAGAAAAAGACAAGTTTGTCCTCGAAAAAAAGTTTTAAGGCACCATGTTAAAACGGCGTTTCAAGAGGTGCTGATCAAAAGTAGATAGCTAAAAAAATTATTTTTTTCTAGACCCAAAACCACTTAAGCCCAGTGGTAAAATGACCCAAAACTTAAACTGTTCACAGTTCCTCTAATAATTGCCTGACATGGCTGAAATTTTGTGGGGGTGTTTACCTATGGGTAGGCACCATTTAAGACAAAGAGGAGCGAAATCGCCGATGGTCTTCTTCAAACGGCCCTGATATGCTCAAATCTTCAGTAAAAATAGTGAAATTGAGCAACTTTGAGAGCCCGTAGCATCCAAACCCGACGTCGTAGAGCCTCGTTCGACACAGCATTCGAAAGAGCGCATTTTTTTGAGTATCTGAGACCCATTTGGGTACTTTTTTGGATCTCAGTTTGCGAGAACCCATCTAGTCCCAAACCCTCGAAAACAGCTGTTTTGGGGGTGTTTAGACCCGTACCAAAGCCACAGGGGGTGTCGGATTTCGTCCAAGTGTCTTTTCGGCAGTTCGTATACATACAAGGAACCGAAAAAACACCACAAGCACCCGCTCCTGGGATGTCGCCGACCAAGTGGTTTTTTTTGTCTGGAGCTTCTCGGAGTGACGCAGCGACGCGGCACACTCCAGGATGGCCGGCCGTGGCGGAAAGACGTGCTGGTCGCTGCTCGTCGCGGTGCTGCTGGTCCCCGCCGCAGCGCTGCCCGCCGCCTGGGACTCCGCGCTGCCGAAGAACAAGACCGTGGCCACCGAGGCGCGGTTCATCCACAACCTGCTAAGGCCCGCCCTGCTGCGCACCGGGCCGTTCCCTCCGCAAGTGCTGGTCGCGGGGACGCCGCGGTGGCTGGACGCGTTCCTGGGCCTGCAGGCCAGCATGCAGGACGCGGCGCCCGTGCAGCTGCACAGTAAATGTCTTACGGTGAAAGGCTGCACCAACATATTATGGTGGAGATTTTCTCCATAATACCAACGAAATTCGTCAAAATATCTATAAGGTACAGTGAATTCTCAATGGTATGTTACGAAGTCAGCTGCACCACCATAATATGGAACATTTTCACCATAATATGGAGAATCTTCACTGTAGAACATTTTGAGTGTGCTGGCCAAGCCCACCGGGCCCTGGCCGTCCGACACCACCAACAACAGGTTTGCCTCGCCGAGCTCCATCTTTGTGATTGCAGCGGACAGGGCAGCCGACTTGATTGCTCTGCTGGAGAGGGAGAGGCACGACACCGACACCAGGACACGGCTGTGGACAGCTTATGAGAAGGCCTGGACAGCAAAAGACCTCGATGAAATCGCAAAAGCTGGATCCTTTTTTCGTTTGATGCGCATGCTCGTCGTTGGTGACGCCTCACACCGCTCCACTGTGTACCATGAGTCATTCCGAGACGAATCTTCGTCCAAAGCACAACGTACTTGGCAGCGCGGGATGGTGCCCTTCTTCAAACCGTGATTCACGGAAAAAAAACGCCTCCGCGCAAGGCTCAGTGGCTTATCTCCACAAAGAGACCAGTGACCTGTTCACCAGCATTTTGGCAGTGTTTTTTGACAACGTCGTTGAAAAGCTGGGAAACTTTCGTTCAGAACGACTTAACATTAGAGAAAAACTAATTGACACGTGCCCTTTTGACGTGATTAGCTTAGGACACGCGCTTCGGATTTCGAGCGGAAGCAAATACGATTACAACCCGTGGGGCATGGAGAGGTTGGTAGCGCTGGTGCCGTCCAGAATGGGAAATGGCAGCTGCCCGAGGGGTTACCCACTCGGTACTTGGGCGTACACACGATTCCGGATTCCCGCGATTCCTGAACAAATCTTGCATAAAAGGAGAGGTTTTTGAAGATTTTTCTTAGCTTTTGAGTGTTTTGTGTCTATTACATATCTCTCTCCATTGAAACTTTTAAGATTTTCGATAAAATTTAGAACAAATTACGAACGATTCCCGGACTGAGTGTACACACGATTCCCGGAGTGGGTAACCACTCGGTGCAGTCATTGGAGGGCACACACCGTTTTACTGCACCGGGACAGTTCCTCACCACTCACGTTTTGACCAAAAAGGGTTCGCCGACAGCAAAAGGCTTCACGAAGACCTTGAGTCGGTTCAGAGCCGCCGGCGTTAAACCGTGGGTCACTTACCGATTCAAGAATCCCAGGGACACTAGTCAGTTTGCCCTTGACCGCATCGCAGCACGCCAGGCCTCAAGAGTAGTGCCGCTGGACCTGCCCAGCCTCTGGGTATGCTTCGTCATCCTGGCTGTCGGCCTCCTCGTGGCCACCGCAGTCTTCTTCGCCGAGCTGCTCATCTACCGGTACAATATTCTGCAGTGACCGCTTTCTGAGAGGGCGGCTTTGTTGTGAGTGTGCGTGTATGTGGTTGTGTGTGTGTGTGTGTGTGTGAGAGAGAGAGAGAGAGAGAGAGAGAGAGAGAGAGAGAGAGAGAGAGAGAGAGAGAGAGAGAGTAGGGATGAAAATGCCCGGAAAGTTTCCGGAAACATTGGAAAAAAACAGTGTTTTTTTCCGTTTTTTTCCCTGGCCTCGGAAAAATTGGAAAGATTCAGCCTGAAAGGTAGGCAAAAAGTCGGGCATTTCGCCTGAAAGTAGGCTAAGAGCATACCTTTAACCCTACTGTGAACACGATTCTCAGTGCACTCAAACTACTTATACCCTATTATGACTCCTTCTCGTGCGTTTTTTGAGCTTGCTGTTGTTAATCTCGGGTTGTCAGTATAGGTAAAGTTGTAAAAAAGCACAAAAGTGGTAGGTTTCATGTTCATAGTGCTTAAAAACTATTTTTTTCTTATTTTTCCTTTTTTTCCAAAATTTCTGGGTTTTTTTCCAACTTTTCCGGTTTTTTTCCGACCCTTTGAAAGTTTCCGGAAAATTTGCATCTCTAAGAGAGAGAGAGAGAGAGAGAGAGAGAGAGAGAGAGAGAGAGAGAGAGAGAGAGAGAGGCAATTTTTAGCGAACACGAAGTGGTAGTGGCGCTGTTCAGGGCGACACTCTCAGCTAGTACTACCTAACTCATTTTCTACTGTGTGCAGAGTGTGCATTGTTATTCTACAGTGAGCTTTTTTCGTGAAGAAAGTGGTCATATGTTACTGAGAACCTTGGCTGTGCAGTCGTTACACCGCGTTAAACTGAATTTTGATCGCATCTCGAAGAAAACCCTGAGTAGGAATTTGGGAGTGTGCACGTCCACTGAGTGCGCATTAGGCCGGTGACATGCTGTCATCATGACTGGTGTCGCGTCGCAACGCGCCAACCCCGTGGCGTTAGGCAACCCATCAAACCTCCCGTGCGCGCCGCATCGCCGCCGCCGGGCCATCTCGGCGATTCTGCAGTGCACAGTGGGCTGAGATCCGTAAAAACGACATTTAATACCATTTTTTCAAAATCGTTTTTTGGATTGGCTGTGTGTGAGTTAGTTCAGCAAGGTCCACTCTTGAAGAAAATGGACATGCCAGCCCAAAAACCTAGCCGTATCACAGTGAAAACTACCCGCGAAAACTTGGTTTTTTACGGTTACCGAGCTAGTGCCGCGGAGCACAAAAATTGCACATTCCCCAAACCCCTTTCCGACCAGCCAGGGCAAATTTTTTATCCCGGTTTTCGGCAGAATCTATTGTTTGGGTATGCAACTCGAGATGAAGACAGAATGTGGACTCATTTTGGCCTTGGTGGCGTGAGAAGACACATATTTATAACTTTAGGTAAATATGCAAATTTTCATTTATTCCCAATATTCAATTTGAGTTTCCAAGCGACTCCTTCGTGTCCCGAAAGAGATCTATACGCCAAAATGTTCCTTGGACCTTCCTCTACAAGATCCAAATTCTATCAAAGGCTCATCGAGGCTCCTCTCGGATTGCGACGCGTCGAAAGCTAGCTCTGTTCGTCATTTCGCCGCGCCGCCGCAACGACAGGTGGCGCTGTTGACGCTGCTGCTTGCGCGCGCCACTGCCACCGCGTCGCCGCAAAAATCAGGAAGTAACGCGCGCATATCTCTGCAAGTTTCTAGGGTATAAGATTTGCATGCAGTGACTGGACTGGACACTGGACAGGTATGTTTGAGTGTTTACGTGAGACATATCCGTGCGTACTCGCTCTGCCATCGCATCAGACAAGTTTCATTAGACAAGATTAAACTTTCTGTGCAGTGCTGTGGTTGAGTTTATCTTAGTGTGTCTAGCGATGGCATGTGTAACCCACTGTAAACACCTAAAAGTTTGTCTGAAAACGGCAAAAAGGTTAGAAAACACGAAGTTAGAAACACGGACTTTTAAAAAAATTTCAGGCTGTTACGGTTGTTACGGATATAACGCATGTTACGCAGGAGTTTGAGGGTGAGGGTGGAGACTTGTGGGGATTCTATTAGCCTTGCACTTCCTGTTCGACAAATTTTACATAGGATGTTACTGTTTTGTAGGGTAGCTAGGACATGACCCAAGTTTCTCGCATGGAGCTGTACCAAATTACTTTTGTTGTTATTATTGACTTTTTTGTTGATTTCATTTTGTTTTTATTCTTTTCCTTGCGATAAACTTTATTTGACTTGTCCTTGGCTACCAAGTTGATAATGTGGTGTTAAAATAAATTTATGAACACTTTTTGGTCTTATTTGATGAAACCCGTCCTCTGAAAATTTAGACACATAGTCCGATAGAGCGGCTCAAGACGAATCGATTGGTACTAGTTTGACTGCTGTAGCACAATCCGTCCGGCCACAGTCGAATTAAATGTCACATTTCGCTCCCTCAGCCCACTGTGCAGTGTAGGTCCAGCAGACGACGCTACCGCAGCGCCACCAGCGATCCATCTCCGCCTGACTACCGGAAGCCGTCAGTCCGCAGCTGAGGAGCTGAGCGAAAGTCAGTCAGCCAGCCGGCACCACGCGAGGCACAGCCCGTGTCTGACGCTCCCGCAACGCAGAGTCCACGCGTTCGCTCCGGGTTTCCGCGTTTGCTCAAGCTAATGAAGTTGGTGTCGTGCTTCGCCTCATCTACCTGCTGACTATCGTCGTGCCATCATGCGTGCAAACCCGCTCTCGTCGCCCGCAAGGTTTGTTTCCACCCAGAAGCCTCGGAATGGTTTGGTGTTGTTTGGCAGTCGATTTGACCGTGACGTCATCTTCTCACAGGGCTTCTAGTCCGCGGCGTCTGCCTGCCGACATGATGGGCTAAGTTCACGCCCGCGCCTTGCCTCCGAGTCCATGTTGCTGCCACCCATCATCACCATCCTCGCCATGACCGTCACGTTCTCCAAGATGTACTTCACGTGTGGGCCTGCCATCTGTCCCCCACCTCCGCTACGCCACCCGGCTTGGCGTGACGTCACTCCCATCAGCTGTGAAGTGACATAGTGAAGTGATGCGGTTCGCCGCTTTGTGAAGTGAAATGTGATCATTTTTCCTTTGCCATGGACGTATTGACGCCATGTGTAGTGAAATTTTATTGTAAATAAGTGTGTGTGTGGTTTGAGGAGGCGCCCCTCAAGCCTATGTTACTACAGTATTGCTCAGTCGCTGTGTGAGTAATATTTATTTTTGGTGAGTGCACTCCATCAAGAACCTATAAAGCCCCAATCCGACTGACTCACTGACTCACTGACTCACTCACTCACTCATAGAAATGTTTGGGGTGAAGGAGTGGTCGTAGAGACTTGCGGTTTTTTCCATTCGATTCCAAATTTTATGGGAAAATTGGAAAAAATCCCGAAAGTTGAAAATTCCTCACCGTTTCCGAGAAAACCTACTTTATCTACAAAAAAGGGGAACAAATTTCTCACCGTTTCCGAGCAAACCTACTCAATCTTCAAAAAAGGGGACCGACCGACTAAAAATTTTTATTCGCCCTATCGGTAGGTCTGGTCGAGACATTTCCGAAACTGTGCCGCAATCGGGTCCCCGTCACCGGCAACATTAGGGATGAAAATGCCCGGAAAGTTTCCGGAAACATTGGAAAAAAACAGTGTTTTTTTCCGTTTTTTTCCCTGGCCTCGGAAAAATTGGAAAGATTCAGCCTGAAAGGTAGGCAAAAAGTCGGGCATTTCGCCTGAAAGTAGGCTAAGAGCATACCTTTAACCCTACTGTGAACACGATTCTCAGTGCACTCAAACTACTTATACCCTATTATGACTCCTTCTCGTGCGTTTTTTGAGCTTGCTGTTGTTAATCTCGGGTTGTCAGTATAGGTAAAGTTGTAAAAAAGCACAAAAGTGGTAGGTTTCATGTTCATAGTGCTTAAAAACTATTTTTTTCTTATTTTTCCTTTTTTTCCAAAATTTCTGGGTTTTTTTCCAACTTTTCCGGTTTTTTTCCGACCCTTTGAAAGTTTCCGGAAAATTTGCATCTCTAGGCAACATCCTCAAAAACGATTAAATAGGCCTAAATTCAACAAAATCCACTCAATCTTCAAAAAAGGGGACCGACCGACTAAAAATTTTTATTCGCCTCATCGGTAGGTCTGGTCGAGACATTTCCGAAACTGTGCCGCAATCGGGTCTCCGTCACTGGCAACATCCTCAAAAAACGATTAAATAGGCCTAAATTCAACAAAATCCACTCAATCTTCAAAAAAGGGGACCGACCGACTAAAAATTTTTATTCGCCCCATCGGTAGGTCTGGTCGAGACATTTCCGAAACTGTGCCGCAATCGGGTCCCCGTCACTGGCAACATTCTCAAAAAACGATTAAATAGGCCTAAATTCAACAAAATCCACTCAATCTTCAAAAAAGGGGACCGACCGACTAAAAATTTTTATTCGCCCTATCGGTAGGTCTGGTCGAGACATTTCCGAAACTGTGCCGCAATCGGGTCCCCGTCACCGGCAACATCCTGAAAACGATAAAATAGGCCTTAATTCAACAAAATCCACTCAATCTTCAAAAAAGGGGACCGACCGACTGAAAATTTTTATTCGCCCCATCGGTAGGTCTGGTCGAGACATTTCTGAAACTGTGCCGCAATCGGGTCCCCGTCACCGGCAACATCCTCAAAAACGATAAAATAGGCCTAAATTCAACAAAATCCACTCAATCTTCAAGAAAGGGGACCGACCGACTGAAAATTTTTATTCGCCCTATTGGTAGGTCTGGTCGAAACATTTCCGAAAGTGTGCCGCAATCGGGTCCCCGTCACCGGCAACATCCTGAAAACGATAAAATAGGCCTAAATTCAACAAAATCCACTCAATCTTCAAAAAAGGGGACCGACCGACTAAAAATTTTTATTCGCCCCATCGGTAGGTCTGGTCCCCCATGGGAACATGAGCGTGGATGCGACGTTGAGGGGATGTTGACTGCCCACGTCGAATCGACGTGTATCGTCGAGTCGACATCGAGCCTTAAGTGACGCGCGAGGCGGCGTGGATGGGACGTGGATTTGTTCACCGATCAATATTCTTGTAAAATGTTCACCTTCTTCAAAACAAAACTATTTTTTTGCATTTGTTGTTTAGACTGTGTTACATTCTTGTTACCTTCGCTCCCGATGAATTGTTGATGGGGTGTACTGTGTTACCCGGGATTCGAACCCAGGACCAGTGCCTTACGGCACCGCAACGCTACCAACTGCGCCACGAAGCCAGCTGAGGGACAATACGAAGGTGGACGATGTGCCTCGCGCTGCTCGCGCACCTTGGTAGACCCGGGCTTTCTACAACGTTGTAGCGGATTTTCTCCTCAAGCTGGGGAACAGTCTTGACTTGGAAGCGGTGCACGGCATTTTAACAGTGTTTTCCTATCCAATTAGTGTTTGCGGCTGAACATACGCAACGCTTATACAATCCACAAACGATCGACGTGGATTAACCGTCGATCCGCAGCAACTCTTTCTTCGACTCAAAATCGACGTGGAAGCGATGTCGAATTATAGCAACGTTTATATTGCTGTAAAATCGACGTGGAATCGATGTCGATCTACAGCGTCTCTCATTCGCTGCAACATCGACGTGGATTCGACGTTGAATTCTTGCAGAAATTATTTCGCTGCGAAATCGACGAACGCTCTACGTCGATTTTGGGTGGAAAAAATCCATCCACCTAATCCACCTATTGCACGTGGATGCAACGTGGATATCACGTGGGTGTTCCCATGGGGTCGAGACATTTCCGAAACTATGCCACAATCGGGTCTCCGTTACCGGCAACATCCTCAAAACGATAAAATAGGCCTAAATTCAACAAAATCCACTCAATCTTCAAAAAAAGGGGACCGACCGACTAAAAATTTTTATTCGCCCCATCGGTAGGCCTGGTCGAGACATTTCCGACACTATGTCACAATCGGGTCCCCATCACCGGCAACATTCTCAAAACGATTAAAAAGGCCTTAAATTAACAAAATCCACTCAATCTTTAAGGGGGCTCATACAAGTTAAAAGCACTTTTTTAAAAAAATATTTTGATGTAGACGGATTAAGATTTTACAATTTCTGTCTTAAAATCCTTTTAGATAATTGAGTAAGCTTCATTTTGGCTTAAGGGAAAGTGACTTTGGACATTTTTTGGAGATTTAGTCGAAACGTTTAAAATTTTGCTTCTCGTAAGATTTTGTTCGCATACTTGCTCAGATCTGTGGGGAAAAAATCAGGGAGACTCATCCCCAGTAGTGTCATAGAATTGACTACAATGGGCTTTATATCTACAATAGTTTTCAAGAAAAAAAATAAAAACAATTTTTTTAACAATTTTTTAAACAAATTTTTCAACAAAAAATTGTTTTTATTTTTTTTCTTGAAAACTATTGCAGATATAAAGCCCATTGTAGTCAATTCTATGACACTACTGGGGATGAGTCTCCCTGATTTTTTCCCCACAGATCTGAGCAAGTATGCGAACAAAATCTTACGAGAAGCAAAATTTTAAACGTTTCGACTAAATCTCCAAAAAATGTCCAAAGTCACTTTCCCTTAAGCCAAAATGAAGCTTACTCAATTATCTAAAAGGATTTTAAGACAGAAATTGTAAAATCTTAATCCGTCTACATCAAAATTTTTTTTAAAAAAAAGTGCTTTTAACTTGTATGAGCCCCCTTAAAAAAGGGGACCGACCGACTGAAAATTTTTATTCGCTCTATCGGCAGGTCTGGTCGAGACATTTCCGAAACTGTGCCGCAATCGGGTCCCGTCACCGGCAATCCGACTGACACTGACTGACTGACTCACTCATAGAAATGTTTGGGGTCAAGGGGTGGTCGTAGAGACTTTCGGTTTTTTCCATTCACCTCTATCCTTGTCAAAGCAGTCTTCAATATTTTCCGGACCTTGTGTGCACCCATTGACTGCCACAGTAGCCAATGCAATAAAAGCTATCTATTTGGGCAGTAAAAGTAGCTTAATTATATGATCAAAAGTTGTTAAATAGACCTTTCAAAGAAGCAGTATATTTACTTCCTTGGAAAATTTGCCTTTGGTCACCTTGGACGTACTGAAAATACTTCGGCACGCGCCCCACACATGCGGGGGTCTGGGGGCGGAGCCCCCAGCGAGCTGCGCGAGTTCTATTCTCTATCTTTCCTGGGCCCAGGTGGTGGTACACTGTCTCTTGTTTCTGTAGTATCTACTTGTTGTAGGACTTTGAAAGTGTTTGTCTGCGCTCAGTAAATTTGATAGTGTATCACATCTTTATTTCTAAATTTATTAGTACTCTGTAAAAGTGTTCCAGTCATTATCTATTTAATTATAGTGTTGTGTTATTGCAAGCCCTTGTTTATGGGTTACTAATTGCTGTTGGAGTCGATAAATTCCTCCTTGTTTATTTTGCATCGGTTTATGATGCTAGGGTTTTGTTTATCTAGTTGCGCGTTTGTCTGCTAACTTAAATTATTATTTCCTTGAACACTTGAGTACTTAAATCTTGTTGCATAGTTTCTTGCTGTATTCTGGGGGACGCCCCTTTACAAAGTAAATATTATTAAATTAATTCTTAGTGTTGGGTATTGTTTTCATTTAAATAGTTTAACTGGTTTTCATATTATGATTTTGTTTGGCGCAGTTCTTGTGTTCTACTGTCAGTGTGCTTGTTGTTCATCTTTCTATAAAGTGTTTGATTTATGCATGTAGTTTATAGGAAATGTGTTGACTTTATTTACTTGCTGATTTTCTCTGTTTCCGCTAATCTTGTTTACTCGAGTAAAGTTTTGCTAGTGTACCGTTATTATTTGCTTGGTCTATTCTTGCAACTAAATCTAATAATAGTATTAAATTAAATTCCTCGTGAATACTTAGTTCTTAAACTACTCTAGTCATTACTATATTTTGGTTTATAAAATTCTTTGGTTTCATAAATAACACTATTGACCTTTTGTGATTCAAATCATTTTATTTCAAAATAGTTTTTTGGATTGTATGTTTGGTACAATGTTTCCTTGACACTTGCATAGTTCTAAACTATTTCTAAATAATCTCTGGTAATTAATTTAATTGCAAAAGTTCTATAAAGTTTAACAATTCTGAGATTTATACTTAGTGTCTGTTTATCTTCAAAAATTCTATAAATAGTTTATTTACTGTTTGTCTTATATTGTTCAACGCACCAGTTCTGCACCTGTGTCTATAACAGTTTCTTTATTTGTGAATTATAACCCCATACTGCACATTTCATTCTTTTTATTCCACTCACTGTACCCCTTTGTTTTTATTTTGTCAACCGGCTTCAAGAGGGGGAATCAACGCAGAAGAAGAACCCCGCCTTACTCCGCCCAAGATTTGTGAGAATCTGCTCCTCCTAGTATAGTCCGTGACACTGGTTGTTATTGTGTTGGCTCTGCCGTCAAACGCGGTGTGCCGATTTTAAAGAAGAAAAAGAAAAGAAAGGTTGTCGGCCGCTCACCGCTCCATTGAATGACCACGCGGTGCACGGCCGGGGAGGGGCTTTTGACTAGGGCTGTGCGGTTAACCGGTTAACCGGTTAATTTTCCGGTTATTTTCACTAACCGGTTTTTCGGTTAAAAATTTTTGAATCAAGAACCTATAAAGCCCCAATCCGACTGACTCACTGACTCACTCACTCACTCACTCATAGAAATGTTTGGGGTGAAGGAGTGGTCGTAGAGACTTGCGGTTTTTTCCATTCGATTCCAAATTTTATGGGAAAATTTGGAAAAATCCCGAAAGTTGAAAATTCCTCACCGTTTCCGAGAAAACCTACTTTATCTACAAAAAAGGGGAACAAATTTCTCACCGTTTCCGAGCAAACCTACTCAATCTTCAAAAAAGGGGACCGACCGACTAAAAATTTTTATTCGCCCTATCGGTAGGTCTGGTCGAGACATTTCCGAATCTGTGCCGCAATCCGGTCTCCGTCACTGGCAACATCCTCAAAAAACGATTAAATAGGCCTAAATTCAACAAAATCCACTCAATCTTCAAAAAAGGGGACCGACCGACTAGAAATTTTTATTCGCCCCTTCGGTAGGTCTGGTCGAGACATTTCCGAAACTGTGCCGCAATCGGGTCCCCGTCACCGGCAACATCCCCAAAAAACGATTTAATAGGCCTAAATTCAACAAAATCAACTCAATCTTCAAAAAAGGGGACCGACCGACTGAAAATTTTTATTCGCCCCATCGGTAGGTCTGGTCGAGACATCTCCAAAACTGTGCCGCAATCGGGTCCTCGTCACCGGCAACATCCTCAAAAACGATAAAATAGGCCTAAATTTAACAAAATCCACTCTATCTTCAAAAAAGGGGACCGACCGACTAAAAATTTTTATTCGCCCCATCGGTAGGTCTGGTCGAGACCTTTCCGAAACTGTGCCGCAATCGGGTCCCCGTCACCGGCAACATCCTCAAAAACGATTAAATAGGGTATTCCGATGGAACTGAAACGGAACCCCGAGCAGTAGAAATATCTGGATCCGGTATGACAAATCAGGTGTGCGGAGGACTGAAAGTATGCAAAATCGGGTGTGCGAATGACCTCCGCACACCTGATTTCTCATACCGGATCCAGATATTTCTACTGCTCGGGGTTCCGGTTCAGATCCATCGGAATACCCTATTGGCCTCAATTCAACAAAATCCACTCAATCTTCAAAAAAGGGGACCGACCGACTAAAATTTTTTATTCGCCCCATCGGTAGGTCTGGTCGAGACATTTCCGAAACTGTGCCGTAATCGGGTCCCCGTCACCGGCAACATCCTCAAAAACGATTAAATAGGCCTAAATTCAACAAAATCCACTCAATCTTCAAAAAAGGGGACCGACCGACTAAAATTTTTTATTCGCCCCATCGGTAGGTCTGGTCGAGACATTTCCGAAACTGTGCCGCAATCGGGTCCCCGTCACCGGCAACATCCTCAAAAACGATTAAATAGGCCTAAATTCAACAAAATCCACTCAATCTTCAAAAAAGGGGACCGACCGACTAAAATTTTTTATTCGCCCCATCGGTAGGTCTGGTCGAGACATTTCCGAAACTGTGCCGCAATCGGGTCCCCGTCACCGGCAACATCCTCAAAAACGATTAAATAGGCCTATATTCAACAAAATCCACTCAATCTTCAAAAAAGGGGACCGACCGACTAAAATTTTTTATTCACCCCATCGGTAGGTCTGGTCCAGACATTTCCGAAACTGTGCCGCAATCGGGTTCCCGTCACCGGCAACATCCTCAAAAACGATTAAATAGGCCTAAATTTATCAAAGTCCACTCAATCTTCAAAAAAGGGGACCGACCGACTAAAAAATTTTATTCGCCCCATCGGTAGGTCTGGTCGAGCGGTTTCTGGAACTGTGCCGCAATCGGGTCCTGGTCACCGGCAACATCCTTAAAAACGATTAAATAGGCCTAAATTTAACAAAGTCCACTCAATCTTCAAAAAAGGGGACCGACCGACTAATAATTTTTATTCGCCCTATCGGTAGGTCTGGTCGAGACATTTCCGAAACTGTGCCGCAATCGGGTTTTTGTCACCGGCAACATCCTCAAAAACAATTAAATAGGCCTAAATTTAACAAAGTCCACTCAATCTTCAAAAAAGGGGACCGACCGACTAAAAATTTTTATTAGCCCAATCGGTAAATCAAGTCGAGCATTTCAGAAACTGTGCCACAATCGGGTCCCCGTCACCGGCAACATACTCAAAATCAATCATCAATTGTCATCAAGAACCTATAAGCCCCAAAATCCGACTGACTGACTTCCTCACTCATCAATCATCAAAAACCCATATAGCCCCAATCCGACTGACTGACTCACTCACTCATAGAAATGTTGGGGGTCAAGGAGTGGTCGTAGAGACCTGCGGGTTTTTCCATTCGATTCCAAATTTAATGGGAAAATTGAGAAAAATCTCAAAAGTTGAAAATTTCTCACTGTTTCCGAGCAAAGCTACTCAATCTTCCAAAAAGGGGACCGAATGACTAAAAAATTTTATTCGCCCCATCGGTAGGTCTTGTCGAGAATTTCCGAAACTGTGCCGTAATCGGGACCCCGCCACCGGCAATTGGGCAATCATCTTCAAGAATCTATATAGCCCCAATCCGACTGACTGACTGACTCACTTACTCACTCAAAAAAATGTTTGGGGTCGAGGAGTGGTCGTAGAGACTTAAGGTTTTTTTTCCTTTCACCTCTATCCTTGTCAAAGCAGTCTTCAATATTTTCCGGACCTTGTATGCACCCATTGACTGCCACAGTAGCCAATGCAATACAAGCTATCTATTTGGGCAGTAAAAGTAGCCTTATTATATGGTCAAAAGCGGTTAAATAGAGCTTTCAAAGAAGCAGGACATTTACTTCCTTAGAAAATTTGCCTTTGCTCACCACGGACTTACTGAAAATACTTCGGCACGCGCTCCACACATGCGGGGGTCTGGGGGCGGAGCCCCCAGCGAGCAGCGCGAGTTAACCGGTTATAGGTGGAACCGGTTAATATCAATTAACCGTTTCCAGCATAACCGGTTGTCAGGTTAACCGGTTAGTCCGGTTAACTGGAGGGCAGACGTCGCCCTCCCTCGCAGAAAGTACCCGGCAGAACGGGTGTCCCCAATTGAATCTGAGCGGCTATTCAGCCAGGATAGACTGGTTATAAAACTTTTGCGAACGTTTCTTACGGGGGAGCATGCAAAACAGATCGTTTTCGTGTCTGCAAACGAAGAGAGTTCATCTCAGAACCGTAGATTTTCTAACCTGACTTATGAGCCCTGCTGTGTTTTGACAACATGCATTCGTTTACTTCTAACTCTATCAAAAACAAATTACCGGTTAATCGAAAACAGCAGGTTACTTTCAAATAACCGGTTATTCCAAAATAACCGGTTATTCGAAAATAACCGGTTATTTTGAAATAACCGGTTAAAAAATAATAACCGATAACCGGTAGGAAAACGGTTAATTTCATTAACCGATAACCGGTTATAGAATCCAGTAACCGCCCAGCCCTACTTTTGACTCGCTGTGGCACTGCCCGTCTGCCCACAGTGCCCACGCTGCGAGCCATCGGCGTAGATCACTATCTCCCTTGATGATGAAGCGCCAGAGGCAAGTCAGCTGAAGGCTGTCGCCACGCCAGCTCCGCTCGACAGGTATAACGACTGACCACCCTGACATAGAGTCCTTAAGTGTCTAGAGAGGCGCGGGGCATGTCGCCCTGACCCGCCATCTTGTAACGAACCCCCCTCCCTCCTCAAGTCACGCTGGTCCGAGTCGGATTCGGGCGCGAGCGCGAACAGAGCCGAGCCTAGAGCCGAGTCCAGCCTAGAGCCGAGCGGAGTCCAGCCCAGAGCCGAGCCGAGCACCGACGCTCCCGAACCGGCCGAACCGAACCCCGAGCCGAGCGCGAGCCGAGTGCGCCTCGGGCAACGTCGGGACGCCATTTTGAAACGAAGTATGAGAAATAAATCGGTCGTTCTTTCCCGATGTATGACGAACTGCGCATACCGTTTTCCAGCCCCGCGCCTCTCTAGACACTTAAGGACTCTACCCTGACATGGCGATGGCGACTGTGGATCGACGACTGCGCTTCGAGGGTGGACCATTAACGTTGCCAACGAGGCGAGATACAGTAACAATTTCATCGACCCCGTCCCCCTGCGCATTGGGCGCCGCACAAAACATTTCATTGAACAAGCAAAGAAATTGGAGAAAATCCCAACAAAAACGTCAAGATTTCAAACCCAAGAAAGTGACGACAAAAATCAGCTACTTTGGCCACTCCTTTGCAGGCCTAATTGGTTTGAAATCTGTTCCGGTTCCTGGTATTTTTATTGGCTGAGCGATAGCGAAGCCCTTGCCGTGTTTGGGCGCGCTGAAAAGTGACTGGTCGTGAGTCTGTCTGTGTGTTTGTACTCACCAACGATTCTCAGCAACTACAGTGGCTATAGTTTCAAGATTTCGTATTTAACGTCGCCTTAGTACCCCCCAACACGAGTTTGTTTCAAATCGTTGTTTAGTATCGTTTGAAATATTCAAAACATACTTTTGAATCAGGTTATTAGCATGGTTAGGTTGGCAGCACTCAGCACTCACGAATGAGGTATTTTGCGATAGTGAAGAAGAGAAGGAAGAAGATGCGGCGGTGCGGTGGGGGTAGAACATAACAAACCCTCATTTGTTTAGGCAGTTCGTCTGCTTGCGGGGCGAGGCGGGGGCGGGTGGGGGGCATCATGGCCGCCAAACAAATGAGGGTTTGTAATGTTCTACCCCCACCGCCGCATCTTCTTCTTTCTCTTCTTCACTTTCGCAAAATACCTCATTTCTCATACCTGCGGCCGCGGCTCTCAAATACGGGACAGAAGCAAATAAGCAAATAAAACAAAATAACGAGCAGAAGGGTTTGGAAATGAGATCGGCCATAGTTTTTCCACATTCTAGAATGATTAAAACCATTTTAGAGTATCAACACAGCGAAATATGGAGAATGGCAGTGAAAATGATTTACGTGTTTCGTTCCCCTCTCCCCCCTCCCCCTTTCGAGGGGAATCTCCTTCAGGTCAGTGCACTTTGACAGAGCAGTGTAAAAAGAATGTTCTTATTTTGACCTTTTGTATTGTGGGCATCTACTTGTTTCATTTTCTATAGTGTCATCCTCTTTTTTAAATTTTCATAGTAGAGGAAATCAGGGAAATGCATAAATAACTTGTGTTGAAATTAGCAGGCATACTTAGTTTGGACTTGAGAACAGGGACCGCGGAAGTAGTTCATGACGGGGGGGCAAGACTTTTCTATAAAAAGGGGGGGGGGGTCAGGAGAAAAAGGGGGGCTAATAAGATGCGTGTAATGTGGAATTTACAATAGTTAGGGGGCCGCTTTTGACCCTCAAAGTCAGTGAAATGCGAGCGTAGCGAGCTAAACGCCGTCGAAATATGAAAAGTACAAGCATTCAGTTAAAAGTCATCAAATAGTGGAAAGTACCAAGAAAGGCGAGCGAAGCGAGCTGAAAGCCAGCGAATTTACGAAAATACTAGCGTGTTTTGGTTAAAATTTGGACACTATACAGAAATTTGCGACGCCACAATGGTCAAAACAGGGGAGGGGGGCGGCGCCCCCCCCGTTTCATTTCAGGGGGGGGGGGCAACCGCCCCCCCTGCACCCCACTTCCGCGGTCGCTGCTTGAGAAATACATTCTATTGCAATGCTGCAAGCTGACAAGAGTGCAAAAGTACTAACATGTGTTTATTAATAGAATCAATGTATGGTTGTGTATATTTAATCCTAATAGAGTTTGAATTGATATTGGGTTCAAAGAGACGACTCAGGTTTTGAGCGGTGAGTGAATTAGTGAATGGATTTAATGAGACGATTCCTTTCACTTCACTGAAGTTAATATAACTGGTACTACTCAGTATTGCATACCTGAGTAAGAATTGTCCCGGTTCATTAAGCCTTGGGTAGCCTTGGCATTGGACTCTATATGACGAATCACTGGATTTGACAATAATTGGTCCCCGTTTACTGGTTCAGATCAGCCTACCCTAAACTGACTCTCTTAATATTAACTGTGATAACGTATGCCAATCAATATTGTTTTATTCACTGGTTCACAATGAAAGAATGACAAAATGTTTCATAGATATTACTTATAAAATTGGGAATTTATTAGTTAAGAAAAAAGAGTTATCGAATAGTGACCCAATCATACGAGTAACCAATTAAGCGATTCAATGCTGGCAATTGAATGTTACTCGACTGAGGGATTCACATTGGTGTGGCATCAGGGAATTGGTGATGACAGAGGGTGCTTCATGAAGACAGTGCAGGAATGTACAGAAATTGAGTCTAGATAGTTGTTTGTAGATTTCAGTGTACTAGTCACAAAAGCTACATTTATTTCAATGCCAAACCTACACTTTCACCTAGAGCTACGCAATTTGGGGCGAAACTTTCTAATTTGAGAGTCATGCGTTTCCCTGCAGTTTTCAGTGCGCTGACTTCAATATTGACTTCTAAATAGTCCCCAGACCCAAAATTTAACCGATTTAGGGTCAAATTTTTTAAATTGAATTGCACATTGATTCTTGCAGTTTTTTGAGTGCTGATAGCAAAAATCACTTCCATTTTGACATCAGACTTCATCCGAAACGAGGTCATTTTGGACCAAAATTTTCAAGTCGAGTCTTAATTGTTTCCTGCAGTTTTTGGTGTGCTGAACTCAAAAATGACTTCCAAAATTTTCCCAGACTCACACTTACCCGAATTTTGACCAATTTTGGACCAAAATTTTTAAATCGAGTTTGACATTGATCCCAGCAGTTTTTGGTGTGCTGATAACGAAAATCACTCTCTTTTCGACTCCAGACTTATATTTTCATCCCAAATTAGGTCATTTTGGACCAAAATTTTCAAGTCGAGTTTTATATTGTTTCCTGCAGTTTATGGTGTGCTGAACTCAAAAATGACCTTCAAACTTTTCCCAGACTCACATTTAACCGAATTTTAACCAATTTTGGACCAAAATTTTTAAATCGAGTTTGGCATTGATCCCAGCAGTTTTTGGTGTTCTGATAACGAAAATCACTTCCATTTGTACCCCTGGTCTAAAGTTCAATCAATATGAGTCCTTAAGATGCACATGTCGTCTTCTCAAGCAAAGTCCAAAGTGTACAAACCATGTCAATTCGCATCGCTCAGCCACACTACGCGCCCAGACTGAACGGCGCGTACCCCTAGTAATAATTGCTTTGCTTTTCTATTTAATTCAATGGAGGTGTTATTGTATAATCGGTCATTAATGGTACTCGACGGCTTCAGTAAAGAGGACATTCGCATCGGCTTTTCCTTGTCCAGTGCAAGGCGGGGAGTAAAATTGCCACCTAGAATGCATTACCCTTGCCCCCCATATTGCAAGCGTCCCACATCATCGCCATCATCACCATCGCTGTCAGGCCTCAGCACGCTTTCAACTTTACCACGGCCCTTGGCACCGCGCTCTAAAGAAGCTTTGACATGTGTGTGACGTCTCCACTACATTCATTAATCGCAGACAAGAGCGGAAAACGCGGACAAGTATTGACCATAGCGATAAGGGATCGAAAGTGTGTCTGCCAGACTTGCAAACAGGCGACTTCTTTATGTTTCGCGCGCCACGCCACAGACCATTCCCGGCCGGAGAGCGGAATGGCGTGCTTTTGGCTGCTCGTCGCACTCCTGGTTCCCGTTGGCGCGTGGCCTGCAGCATGGAGCACTGGAGTATTGGCAAACAGCACCGTCGACAATGAGGCGTGGTTCGTCCTCAGCCTTCTCCAACCCAACCCACTCTGGTGCGCACCGGTCCGTTCCCGCCTCAACTGCTCATCATGGGAAGGCCGCGCTGGCTGGGTTTGTTTCTCCAACGGCAGGCCTCGGCGTCCGTGTTGCTGCTTCCACGGGCAAGTGAACGAAGGCCCTCCATTGATTTACCTTTCACTCTTACAACGCCGAGTACGGTACTGTTGATCGCTGAGGACGAAGTGTCTCATCTGATCGCAACACTAGGAACGGTCAGATACCCCATGCCGAACCGAATACTACTTTGGACAGCATTTGAGTCCGCTTGGACTCAGAAAGATGTCAACAACATCAACCTGCCTGGCGAAAGGCATAATGTAAGGCAAGGGATGCTTGCCCTTGGAGATGGCAGATTTGTTGCAACCAACTTTTATGTCTCCTCGGCAAACTCGAACCCAGACTCGCGACCTCCTTGGCTCCCCGGAGCAAAACATTTCTTCCCGCCATGCTACTCCCTTGAAAACACGTCCAGAAGAGGCAGGGTGCTCCTTGTCGCTGGGGACCAGCTCTGCTGCCCACCGGGCCGTCGCCGCCCACACTGCTCATCATGGGCGAGCCGCGATGGCTGGGCTCGTGCCTGCGCTTGCAGCGAGCGGCGTCCGTGTTGGTGCTGCGCAGGCCGAGCGGGCGGTGGCCAGGCTCCGCGATGCGCCACATTCTGTTCATGCCAAGCTCCTCTGTCATTCTGATCGCAGAGGACAAAGCATCTGACCTGACCAGCACTCTGGCGGCCTTGAGGCAGCCCCTGCAATACCGCGTCGATACCCCCTATCTACAACCGCTTCCTCGATGCACGGCTGGGGACAACCGCTCAGCTGCACCATGCTTCCGGATAACCGCGCACCATCAGCCACCCTGCCGACAACCGCTTATCTGGCAGGCGGCTCCCGACAACCGCTCATCTCCCGGCCGGCCGGGCGCTGGTTAGGTTATGTGGCCGCCAGTTATCCGTTCATAGTGGCCGTCACAGTGCCCGTACAAACCAATCCATTGACTCTGAATGTAGTGTAGCAATGTCTTTAGTAGTATGGTTAGTTAGTTTTGCTCAAACAATTTCATGCAGCATTTGCGAAGCGTCGATTTATTGCCCGTATTTAAGGGGCGTGAGCGGTTGTCGGGAGCCGCCTGCCAGATAAGCGGTTGTCGGCAGGGTGGCTGATGGTGCGCGGTTATCCGGAAGCATGGTGCAGCTGAGCGGTTGTCCCCAGCCGTGCATCGAGGAAGCGGTTGTAGATAGGGGGTATCGGCGTGCTCCTTTGGACGGCGTACAATTCAGTCAAGACACCGCATTCGATAAACGAAATAGCAGCTTCGGAATGGTCCTACTTAATGTCAGTTCTGCTGGTGGTCGGGGACGCCGAGCACGGATTGACGGCTTACTCTGCATCCTTTCCCAACAAAAATGTCAGCGCACCATCGCATTGGCAGCCTGGGTCTCTGCAATTTTTCCCGTCTTGCTACTTCCACGGACACAGCAGCGGCATAGTGCATTTTACTAGCGCATACACAAACGTATATCACAGTTTGTTGACAACGTTTGTAAGAACCGTCGTCGTTCACAAGCTGCAAAACGCCAGCTTTGTTGAAAGTTTCTATAACAAATGGCAGGATAGCTACAGGGAATGTCACTTTGATGTATTAAGCACTGAGCATCGGACTTGGATTATGGATGGAACGAAATATGACATCTTCACGTGGGACATGGACAGAATTTTGGTAGTGGTTCCCTCCGGCATGGGGAATGGCAGCTGCCTCGCCGACAGCGTGACGAAAGAATTCACTGCCCCACTGTGTTGCATTGGGTACGGCCTTCCTCGTAGTCGCCACCGGGTTGCTGCTGCTGGGCGGGCGCTCCACGGCCTTCCTGGACGCCCTGGCCCCTCTCTTAGCGCAGGCTGGGTCGCTGGTCGGAGCAGCGCACCGCCCGTTGCTGGGCAGCTGGCTGCTTGTCTGTGTTGTCCTGACGTCGGCCTACACCGGAAAACTTCTGTCCGAGCTCTTCGTCAAATGTGTGTCCAGCAACATCCAATCACTGGACGAATTGGCGCACACCAATCTTCCTGTGCTTTACCAACCCGGAATGGTGCTGAAACCCAGCCCTACGTTACTGCCTAGTGCAGTGGCCGAGAGGGCGACTGAAATCACGGGCTCAGTGCCAGCGACCTTGGCTGCAGTGGCCAACCGAAGTGCCGCGCTATTACTGACCACGTCTTCCATTCTACACTCTGAGAAAAAATGACGGTAAATCCTGGATAATTTTTTTGCCAAACTTTACCGTACTTCAAAAACCAGTATCCACCGTACAGTCTACAGTATTTTCCGTACTTGTTTTACAAAATATTCCGTAGCTTTTTAACAGTAGTTACCGTTCTTTCGTACAGTGCATGCCGTAGGAAGGACCAGATCTGGTCCCAACAAAGGCCGCTCCCAAGAATTGTCTACATCAGGATCTTGAAAAAAGGGGGTCGACCGACTGAAAAATTTTATTGCACCTTTCGATAGGTCTCGTCAAGACCTTTCCAACGAGTGGTCGGAAGGGGGGTCCAGGAGTCCGACTTCAGCAGTTATGTACATCAGAATCTTGAAAAACGAGTGTCAACCGACTGAAATAAATTATAGCAGTTTTTGATACATATTAAAAGTACGGGATTGCCGGGTAAAAAAGTACGGGATTCCTTGTAAAACAAGTACGGTGTTGCCTGTAAAAAAGTACGGTATTGCCTGTAAAAAAAAGTACGGTGAAGTCTGGAGTAATCAGTACAGGATTTACCGTGATCTTTTCTCGCAGTGTATTCCTTGGACCGCACGTAAAATTGTTTCAACAAGTGCACTCTTTTGCTTCACCCGATCATTTCAGTACAGCCCCATTCCTTATAAAGAGAGGGTCACCCCTGGGAAGGGCTTTCGCGAAGACTGTGAGTCGATGCAGGGCTGCCGGAATAAATCTCTTCATCGTGCACCGGTTCCTGAACTCTGCGGACGGATGATTCCGTGCGTAGAGGGTCATTTTGGATGTTCCAAATGTTCTTTTTTAAAGTTCAACTTTAGGGGCTAAATTTGGTGTAGATGGCATACATCGAGGGGGTATGCACTCGCGTAATAGTCGGTTCACTCTATCTGTAATAGCACGCGTAATAATACGCGTAATAGTCGCGTAATAGCCAAAATTGTCAAAATTTTATCAATTTTGGTGTGTTTTAGGCCGTTTTTAGCTAAATTCCGGTTAATTTGTGGCGTAATAGAGCGTAATAGCGTAATAGTCGGTACACAGGTTCAGAGAGCGCATACCCCCTCGGCATACATAGTACCCCACAGTACCCCTCTGAGCGTGGCAGCGCTACAAGTTGACTTTTAATTTCACCCCCTATGAAATACGGCAGGATTTACAGAAATAATGACGGAATTTACAGATTACGGAATTTACAAAGCGAAGTGTTTAGTCTCCTGACCCGCTGGGTTACAAGATAGGTAAAAACTGTTGACGGTGTCATTTTGAGCATCCAAAATAGCGTTTTTCAGCGAAGGTTGTGGGAACTTTCTCCCTCAGATGGAGGAGCTACGGCCCAAAACGGAATTTACATCTATTTTTACACCCTTACCGTTTTGAACAATTCTGACGGCCTGGAAGCGTCGTTTCACCACCCCACGTCCAGCGGGCACGGGTTTCTGGAAGCGTTTTTTATGTTCTTTCGATCCCAAGTGGTCGCAAGGTTCTTAAACGAAAAGGGACCCTAGTAGGCCGTCAGTTGTGAAAGCAGCATAGGTCACATGGTCACACGGTGGACATTTTCCCATAGGCTGTTTCGGGTTCAACAAGTGATGATACAAAGGTCACCTTCCGTAATTTTGCGAAGAATAAGCCAGGGAAGATAGTGAAATAGCCAGTTTTCTTTTAATGTGGCTAAGTCATATACTACAGCATGGCAATGTTGTCTTATAGGTGTTGGTGACCATGACGGAACTTACAAAACGTCACTTTACCAGCTTACGAAACCTAGAAAAACAAAAGTTAGATTGACTTATCCACATGAGGACATGGTCCTCGTTTAGTAAATCAAATTTGAATTGCCCAAGCTACCAAATCAACCTCAGTTCAGGCGCAAGGCCCCAGTGACCTGAAATGACCCCCTACGCACGGAATCACCCGGACACCCGCCAGTACGGCATTGAACGAGCCAGGGCACTTATGGATGAACCCCAAGCAGTGCCGCTGAGCCTTGCCAAGCTGCGGATGAGTTTCGTACTGCTCGCCTCCGGCCTCTTGCTGGCGACTGCAACCTTCGTCGGCGAGCTACTCATCTTTCGGTTCAAGAGCCCAACGGCGAAAACCGTTCCTGGCACACGTTTGATTTAGGTGGAAGAGCGCCCAAGAACGTGATAAGAATTGTTAAGCTTGCAGTGTGCAATCAACTTGGAATGGAATGCCTCGCCTCGTGAAATTGAAGGTCTGGTCGGAGACTGTGAATTACAAAAGCCTTTGACTGCGCATTGCAATCCCTGATGAACTTCCGCGGTCTGAAGATCTCCGCCGTTTTTTGCACACACCTCTGGTACGAAAACTGCATTTCACTCTTTGATTTTCTTGGTTACAACCAACTCGTGTTACGAAAGGTCGAACACGGGAAAGTAGTTTCCTGTAACTGATAAGATTTGGAAAAATTCATTTAATTTAGCCTGCGTAGAGATTCGCTGGAAGAAATGCTTCAATGCCAGTATACTCTCAATCTTCTATTGACTTTCTATTCTATATTATGAAAAAAATTTTCTGTGGCTTAGTGATTTTAGAGCGTAAGGGAGGGTGGGGCACCTAGTGTCACTTTTTGGATTTTGGCACTCACCCCGATACTGTGCGAGAAATGAATCTGCTTACACTTCAGAAGGTTGCTTTGATCCTTCCTTGATCGCAAAAACATGTTGTGGCGTTTCGACAACACCTAGGTGCCCCAGCCCGGGGCACCTAGTGACAGGTCATATAACTCACATTACCAGCATAGAGCGACGCTCCAGCTAATTGAAAATTATCCGTTTTAGGCTCTTTAAGCTTTTCTAATATCAAACCATTCTGAACGGCGCCATTTTTTCCCAAGAAACTGCATTTTACTACATTGCCAATCAAGTTCAATGTTCTACGAAATTGTCGTACAAATTAGTCTCATTTATGTTTCGTTGTGTGACAATCGGTGACAATTTACTTCACGGTTACCAAATCGATGTTTTGAAACGTTTAAATCGTTGAAATACGGTAAATAGAGTGTGTCTGTCACTACCTGCCCCGGGGGCTCTTTTTCGTTTACAATTTGATATCAAGGAAATGAAAACACATGTTTGAGCTGGTTCAGCGAAAACAACATCCTAAGGGCCCTTATTATTGATTAAAAGTGCCAGAACGATCAGCAGTGCCGTTTACTGAAAGAATGGCAAGAAAACATTTTGTGAAAAAGTCGTAAAATCTGTGATTTTGGGTAATTATTTTCTTTGTTTTATTCTAGGTGCTAAAATATTTTGTTCAAAGTCTCACTCTCAATTGAACATGATTCCGCAGCACAAGACCTTTAGATTAGCCACCTCAAGATGTCTAAAAGTGCCATAGGGTGGCCAGGGCACCCCTGTGTCACTAGGTGCCCCTGTCACGAGGTGCCCCACCCTCCCTTAACTATAATATAGTAAAAAATCACGGTATTATGCTGAAAAAAATCTCTGTGACCTGCAGATAATTTCATGAAGGAAAATACAGTATTACAGACAAATATTTACTACAGCAATAGTAGTTTAATATCATCAGTGGACAGATACGAGAAAAAATGTCAATGACAAGAGAATATATTGTCTGTGCATACAGTAAAACTATTCTCAACAACAGTGAAAATTCTTTGTGATGCACAGAAAAGTTAGTCTCGATACCCCCTATCTACAACCGCTTCCTCGATGCACGGCTGGGGACAACCGCTCAGCTGCACCATGCTTGCGGATAACCGCGCACCATCAGCCACCCTGCCGACAACCGCTTATCTGGCAGGCGGCTCCCGACAACCGCTCATCTCCCGGCCGGCCGGGCGCTGGTTAGGTTATGTGGCCGCCAGTTATCCGTTCATAGTGGCCGTCACAGTGCCCGTACAAACCAATCCATTGACTCTGAATGTAGTGTAGCAATGTCTTTAGTAGTATGGTTAGTTAGTTTTGCTCAAACAATTTCATGCAGCATTTGCGAAGCGTCGATTTATTGCCCGTATTTAAGGGGCGTGAGCGGTTGTCGGGAGCCGCCTGCCAGATAAGCGGTTGTCGGCAGGGTGGCTGATGGTGCGCGGTTATCCGGAAGCATGGTGCAGCTGAGCGGTTGTCCCCAGCCGTGCATCGAGGAAGCGGTTGTAGATAGGGGGTATCGGTCTGTAAGTCTACAGAAAAATATTTTGGAATTGTTTGGGAACTTCGATAGGGCTAAAATGGGTTCCATAACTTCTTTATTTCCCATCCAAACCTATGTCATGTCTTGACATTTTTTTGTTCGCCTTGTCAATACAAATCAATTACTGCAAATAAATGCCCATTTGGGCCACTAAAATTCACTCATTCATCTTTTACCGTGGTACACGCAGTATAATTTCAATACAAGTACCACATTACTTTCCCCATAATCTACAGTAAAAAAATACTATATTCATGAAAAATGTTTACTGCATTCACACAGTTATTTTTCTCTGCAGGTTTTTACTGTGTTTTACAGAAGATAAAGTCAATTAAAGGTTTTCAGTTAGTTTGCTGTATATTTTTATTACGGCTCATCGTAAATTTCACTGTGACTACAGTAAATTTCGTTTTACTAAAGACATATTGGGGAAAAAGTCCATAGAGATGCTGAGAGTGTACAATTGAATAATGGTCATCTTCGTATTATGTGTAAGTTTCATACAGAAACAGATAATCAAATGATCACAACAATCTTTTTTAGAAATTGTTTCTTGCAAAGATGGATGGTCATGGTTGTAGTTTATTTCGTAGTCAATGTCAAAAAGCTTTTATAACTGCACCTTTCTTAAGCTTATAAATGCTTTACTCAAGCATAGCGTTACGCTTGAGGACGTTGCCAACAAGTGTTGCCTTATGCATTTTGAGAGCGGGAATGCTGTCGGATAAGCGTGTTATGCTTGATTTCAAGCATTTACTGATTCCGCTTGAAATAAATGGAACACTATGTCATAGTTTTAGCGGTGAACCAACATTTTAGAGAAAACGAGGTTGGGAAATCCACTTTCAATACTGGACGACTGCCGTTTATTTTATTTCTTGAAAAACTTTCTTCTGCAGCTGCTTTGTGCATCCGATTGACGCCATTCTATTCTTAAGAAACTTCATTTGTTACGTCCGAGAGGTATAGAGTATCTAAACAACGTGCATTAACTGTACGAAAAGCATCGCAAGAATCTTCATTCGTCTTACGGTAAGTGTATTTCCCTCTCTTTGTTTTTTCTTTTGTGTGGTACCATTTGGACAAGCTTGATGGCCCTACAAATAAGCTCCATAGGCTCCATAGGTCTCGCAGCCGTAGTGTTAAGGGACCGTCCAAGAAATACGTAGCGGCAAAGTGGCCTTAAAAAGCGTTACGTTTTTTTCATGGACGGCCCCTAACAGGCGGCCACACAAGCGTGAATGTCTTTTATGCCACGACGCGTGGATGTGATTTGGCAATCTCGCAGCCGATAAGACGGGATCGATATAAAAATGCCTTGCTTGGTAGAACGTCTGATCCACTATTCTCTTCTCGCAAGCTGCAATGCAGAAAGGCGCATACTGACAGACCACAAGCATGATTCAATACGTTCCGTTGAGATACTGTGTTGAGAAATCGATTGGCAAGTGAGATACGCAAACGCGGTGCTAGCAGCATGTCGCACTAACACCAAATCGAAAAGCTTATTCTTACGCCAGCCACAGCGGAAGGACAGTCCATTCAGAGATGGGCGGCCCTCGCCCCAGTCAACAAAACATAGTCCCGGTCCGGGACGGACCATGTTCGGACTATCCCTATAGTGGTCCCTGCATGGTCCCCTGGGGATGTCCCTCGTGGACCTCCCAGGGACGTCCGCTCGGACCACCCGGCCGGTGCAATCGGCGGGTCCAGCCGACAGCAGACGTCCGCCAGAGGTCCGGCGGACATCCCATCGGGACCCGTCAATAGTCGCGAAGGGCTAGTTCCGGCCGACGTCCCTGGGTCGTCCCAAGGACGTCCTTTAGGGACATGGCCCCGCGGTGCTTGGACAAAACGCCGATGTACCAGTGACGTGTTGTGTGGCGCTCACCTTGGTGCTATTGGGGTCCGCGGACGCGCTAGCCACCACCTGGAACGCGTCTTCGCTCGTCATCGCGATGGAGATTGAGGCAAAGCAAATTCACGGCCTGCTAGAACCAGCTCTACTGCCCGCCGGGCCGTCGCCACCAAATTTGCTCATCATAGGAAAGCCGCGCTGGCTGGGTTCGTTCCTTCGCACGCAGCAAACAGCAACAGTCCTGGGTTTGCCCAGGCAGAGTGGGCCGTGGCCAGACACGCAGTGGCCAAGCTGGACCACGAATTACGTTCTGTTGAATCCGAACTCTGTCATCATTTTGATCGCTGAGAATAAAGCGTCTGACCTGACCGGCACACTAGCGGCCTTGAGTCGACCCCTTAAAAGCCGAATGCTACTTTGGACAACGTTCAAGTCAGCGAATACTCGGAGCCGCTTCAAAATGGTTTCGGACGTTAACTGTGACACTGGTTATCGGAGATTCTGAACACGGAGCTACAACGTACTCAGCCTTCTTTCTAAACAACAACTTAGATTGTCCATCATTTTGGGAGGCTAGATCTGTGACGTTTCCCCCACCATGCTACTTTCTTGGAAACATAAGCGGCATAGTGCATTTTGCTAACCATGGGACAAGCGTTTATCATACGATGTTGACAAATTTTCTGAAGACCGTCATTCAAAAGCAGGAAATCGTCCCATTTATTGAAGATACTTCCGGACAATGGAGAGATTGCTTGAGACAGTGTCAATACGATGTGGTCAGCACTGAATCACCCTTTCGGATTCTGGATGAGACCAAATTTGACTTTTTCACAAGACGCTTCGATAGCGTGTTGGTGGTGGTGCCTGCCGGGATGGGCAAGGGAAACTGCTTCGCCGACAGCGTGACGCAGGAATTCACCTGGGCACTGTGGATTGCCGTGGGAATAGCTTTCCTCACAGTCACCACCCTGTTGCTGCTGCTGGGCGGGCGCTCCACGGCCTTCCTGGACGCCCTGGCCCCTCTCGTGGCGCAGGCTGGGTCGCTGGTCGGCAAGGACGCGCGCCGTCCGTTGCTGGGCAGCTGGCTGCTTGTCTGCGTCGTCCCGTCCTCCGCCTACACCGGCAAACTCCTGTCCGAGCTCTTCGTCAAATGCGCTTCTAACAACATCCAAACCTTGGACGAACTGGTGGACACCAATCTTTCTATTCGTTACCAGCCTACCTTGCAGTTGAAATTCCACACGTCGTTTCTTCCTGCTGCACTTGCTGAGAGGGCCTCCGAAATCAGGGGTCCAGTGAGTGCAAGCTTCAGTGCCGTGGCCAACCGAAGCACCGCCCTTTTGCTGATCAAAAATTCTTTTCCCTTTTTTGGACCCCGTTTGAAATTACTGACAAACTTGCACACGTTTGACTTACCAGTGCAATTAATTACAAGCCATGCCCTTTTCAAGAGAGGATCGCCAGTTGGACAGGCTTTTGCCAAGAGCTTGAATCGATACATTGCTGTTGGAATCACTCCTTTTATTGTGCACCGTTTTGAGAACCCAAGCGACACGCGCCAGTACGTCATGGAACGAGCCCAGGCACTCTACGATAACTCCTAGTTCGAGCCCCTGGATCTTGCCAAGCTCCGGATGAGCTTCACGCTGCTCGCCTCCGGCCTCCTACTGGCGACTGCAGCTTTTTCCGGTGAGATACTCACATTTCGGTTCAAGAAGCAAGCCGCCGAAACCCTTCCAGGCATACATTTGGTCGAAGTGGAAGGGTGAGCAACAATGTGACTAGAAACGATCAGTTTGCAGCGTTTTACCACAAAGAGATGGAATGCCTCTACCTTTATATTTATGCTACGTGTTTGGATTGAGAGCAACGGCACATTGACCATATGCATTTGTTTACGTAGTGGGCGCTTTATGCCATAATGTTTGGACTTAAAAAGGCGCCAGTTTTAGCATTCAATGCAGTAAATAGCATGTTGACAACTGATCCACGAAGCGAAAGAAGGGGTTAAGTCGAGTTGAATCCGTGCACTTTTGAAAGGCCTGAACCTTGCAGGTGGGAGAACAGGTGGGGAATGTCATCTGGGTACGCGCCGTTTAGTCTGGGCGCGTAGTGTGGCTGAGCGATGCGAATTGACATAGTGTGCACTTTGGACTTTGCTTGAGTAGACGAAATGTCCATCGTAAGGGCTCATATTCAGTGAACCTTAGATTTTCGTTATCAGAACACCAAAAACTGCTGGGATCAGTGTCAAACTCCATTTAAAAATTTTGGTCCAAAATTGGTTCAAATTCGGTTAAATGTGAGTCTGGGAAAAGTTTGAAGGTCATTTTTGAGTTCAGCACACCAAAAACTGCAGGAAACAATATAAAACTCGACATGAAAATTTTGGTCCAAAATGACCTAATTTAGGATGAAAATATAAGTCTGGAGTCGAAATGAAAGTGATTTTCGTTATCAGCACACAAAAAACTGCTAGGATCAATGTCAAACTCGATTTAAAAATTTTGGTCCAAAATTGGTCAAAATTCGGTTTAATGTGAGTCTGGGAAAATTTTGGAAGTCATTTTTGAGTCAGCACACCAAAAACTGCAGGAAACGATATAAAACTGGACTTGAAATTTTTGGTCCAAAATGACCTAATATGGGATGAAAGTGTAGGTCTGGTGTTAAAATGGGAGTGATTTTCGTTATCAGCACACAAAAAACTGCTGGGATCAATGTCAAACTCGATTTAAAAATTTTGGTCCAAAATTGGTCAAAATTCGGGGTAAGTGTGAGTCTAGGAAAATTTTGGAAGTCATTTTTGAGTTCAGCACACCAAAAACTGCAGGACTGCAAAACTGCAAAACTTAACTTGAAATTTTTGTTCCAAAATGACCTAATATGGGATGAAAATATAGGTCTGGTGTTAAAATGGGAGTGATTTTCGTTACAGCACTCAAAAAACTGCAAGAATCACTATACAATTAATTTTAAAAAATTTAACCAAAAATCGGTTAAATTTTGGGTCAGGGGGCAATTTAGAGGTGAATATTGAGGTCAGCGCACTGAAAAATACAGGGAAACACATAAATCTCATATTGGAAAGTTTGGCCCCAAATTACGTAGCTCTGGATGAAAATGTAGGATTGGCGTTGAAATAAATGTAATTTTTTGTGACCAGTACACTGAAAACTACCCACAATACTTTAGACTCAATTTCTGTATATTGTTTCTATTTGTCTTCATGAAGCACCATCTGTCGCCACCAATTCCCTGATGGCACACCAAAGCGAATCCATCAGTCGAGTAAAATTCAATTGCCAACATTCAATCGCTTTATTGGCTACTCGTATGCTTGGGTCACTATTCGATAACTATTTTTTCTTAACTTATGAACTCACAATTTTATAAGTAATATTTATGAAACATTTTGTCATTCTTTCATTGTGAACCAGTGAATAAAACAATATTGATTGGAATATGTTATCACAGTTAATATTGAGAGAGTCAGTTTAGGGTAGGCTGATCTGAACCAGCACTGTTGAAAACAAGAAAAACCTCTTCCCTTGGTTCCAGGTGCTATACTTTTTGAGTTTAAGTCATATGTGAAAACTGGTGTCGTAACGGCCCTGGTATCGTTTCGGTTTGGGTATCATCCCTGCCTGACACTTTTCTCCGTAGGACTATACAGTCTTCGAGGTCCTACGGAGAATACCGCCGGTCCTACGGAGAATACCGCCGGTCCTACGGAGAATACTGTACGGCCCTTCGTATAATATTGATAAGGCGGCTACGAAGAGCCCTGGCAAGAAATTAACAGAATTTCCCGTGCATTTTTGCCACAGTGTGCTCCAAAGAGTACCCACCGGCCCGTCACAAGGGTCACACAGTCCGACAGTCACACGGCAGTACACTCCTCTTTATGGCCCGCCCTTCTATTATAAAAACTCGCGCTGCTCGCTGGGGGCTCCGCCCCCAGACCCCCGCATGTGTGGAGCGCGTGCCGGAGTATTTAGTAAGTCCGTGGTGACCACAGGCAAATTTTCTAAGGAAGTAAATCTCCTGCTTCTTTGAAAGCTCTATTTAACCGCTTTTGACCATATAATAAGGCTACTTTTACTGCCCAAATACATAGCTTGTATTGCATTGGCTACTGTGGCAGTCAATGGGTGCATACAAGGTCCGGAAAATATTGAAGACTGCTTTGACAAGGATAGAGGTGAAAGGAAAAAAACCTTAAGTCTCTACGACCACTCCTCGACCCCAAACATTTCTTTGAGTGAGTAAGTGAGTCAGTCAGTCGGATTGGGGCTATATAGATTCTTGAAGATGATTGCCCAATTGCCGGTGGCGGGGTCCCGATTACGGCACAGTTTCGGAAATTCTCGACCAGACCTACCAATGGGGCGAATAAAATTTTTTAGTCATTCGGTCCCCTTTTTGGAAGATTGAGTAGCTTTGCTCGGAAACAGTGAGAAATTTTCAACTTTTGAGATTTTTCCCAATTTTCCCATTAAATTTGGAATCGAATGAAAACACCCGCAGGTCTCTGCGACCACTCCTTGACCCCAAACATTTCTATGAGTGAGTGAGTGAGTGAGTCAGTGAGTGAGTCAGTCGGATTGGGGCTATATAGGTTCTTGATTGATGAGTGAGGGAGTCAGTCAGTCGGATTTTGGGGCTTTATATGTTCTTGACTCGCGCTGCTCGCTGGGGGCTCCGCCCCCAGACCCCCGCATCTGTGGAGCGCGTGCCGAAGTATTTTCAGTAAGTCCGTGGTGAGCAAAGGCAAATTTTCTACGGAAGTAAATGTCCTGCTTCTTTGAAAGCTCTATTTAACCGCTTTTGACCATATAATAAGGCTACTTTTACTGCCCAAATACATAGCTTGTATTGCATTGGCTACTGTGGCAGTCAATGGGTGCATACAAGGTCCGGAAAATATTGAAGACTGCTTTGACAAGGATAGAGGTGAAAGGAAAAAAACCTTAAGTCTCTACGACCACTCCTCGACCCCAAACATTTCTTTGAGTGAGTAAGTGAGTCAGTCAGTCGGATTGGGGCTATATAGATTCTTGAAGATGATTGCCCAATTGCCGGTGGCGGGGTCCCGATTACGGCACAGTTTCGGAAATTCTCGACCAGACCTACCAATGGGGCGAATAAAATTTTTTAGTCATTCGGTCCCCTTTTTGGAAGATTGAGTAGCTTTGCTCGGAAACAGTGAGAAATTTTCAACTTTTGAGATTTTTCCCAATTTTCCCATTAAATTTGGAATCGAATGGAAAAACCCGCAGGTCTCTACGACCACTCCTTGACCCCCAACATTTCTATGAGTGAGTGAGTCAGTCAGTCGGATTGGGGCTATATGGGTTCTTGATGATTGATGAGTGACGAAGTCAGTCAGTCGGATTTTGGGGCTTATAGGTTCTTGATGACAATTGATGATTGATTTTGAGTATGTTGCCGGTGACGGGGACCCGATTGTGGCACAGTTTCTGAAATGTCTCGACTTGATTTACCGATTGGGCTAATAAAAATTTTCAGTCGGTCGGTCCCCTTTTTTGAAGATTGAGTGGACTTTGTTAAATTTAGGCCTATTTAATTGTTTTTGAGGATGTTGCCGGTGACGAAAACCCGATTGCGGCACAGTTTCGGAAATGTCTCGACCAGACCTACCGATAGGGCGAATAAAAATTATTAGTCGGTCGGTCCCCTTTTTTGAAGATTGAGTGGACTTTGTTAAATTTAGGCCTATTTAATCGTTTTTTAGGATGTTGCCGGTGACCAGGACCCGATTGCGGCACAGTTCCAGAAACCGCTCGACCAGACCTACCGATGGGGCGAATAAAATTTTTTAGTCGGTCGGTCCCCTTTTTTGAAGATTGAGTGGACTTTGATAAATTTAGGCCTATTTAATCGTTTTTGAGGATGTTGCCGGTGACGGGAACCCGATTGCGGCACAGTTTCGGAAATGTCTGGACCAGACCTACCGATGGGGTGAATAAAAATTTTTAGTCGGTCGGTCCCCTTTTTTGAAGATTGAGTGGATTTTGTTGAATTTAGGCCTATTTAATCGTTTTTGAGGATGTTGCCGGTGACGGGGACCCGATTGCGGCACAGTTTCGGAAATGTCTCGACCAGACCTACCGATGGGGCGAATAAAAATTTTAGTCGGTCGGTCCCCTTTTTTGAAGATTGAGTGGATTTTGTTGAATTTAGGCCTATTTAATCGTTTTTGAGGATGTTGCCGGTGACGGGGACCCGATTGCGGCACAGTTTCGGAAATGTCTCGACCAGACCTACCGATGGGGCGAATAAAAAATTTTAGTCGGTCGATCCCCTTTTTTGAAGATTGAGTGGATTTTGTTGAATTTAGGCCTATTTAATCGTTTTTGAGGATGTTGCCGGTGACGGGGACCCGATTGCGGCACAGTTTCGGAAATGTCTCGACCAGACCTACCGATGGGGCGAATAAAAAATTTTAGTCGGTCGGTCCCTTTTTTTGAAGATTGAGTGGATTTTGTTGAATTTAGGCCTATTTAATCGTTTTTGAGGATGTTGCCGGTGACGGGGACCCGATTGCGGCACAGTTTCGGAAATGTCTCGACCAGACCTACCGATGGGGCGAATAAAAAATTTTAGTCGGTCGATCCCCTTTTTTGAAGATTGAGTGGATTTTGTTGAATGTAGGCCTATTTAATCGTTTTTGAGGATGTTGCCGGTGACGGGGACCCGATTGCGGCACAGTTTCGGAAATGTCTCGACCAGACCTACCGATGGGGCGAATAAAAAATTTTAGTCGGTCGGTCCCCTTTTTTGAAGATTGAGTGGATTTTGTTGAATTTAGGCCTATTTAATCGTTTTTGAGGATGTTGCCGGTGACGGGGACGCGATTGCGGCACAGTTTCGGAAATGTCTCGACCAGACCTACCGATAGGGCGAATAAAAATTTTTAGTCGGTCGGTCCCCTTTTTTGAAGATTGAGTAGGTTTGCTCGGAAACGGTGAGAAATTTGTTCCCCTTTTTTGTAGATAAAGTAGGTTTTCTCGGAAACGGTGAGGAATTTTCAACTTTCGGGATTTTTCCCAATTATCCCATTAAATTTGGAATCGAATGGAAAAAACCGCAAGTCTCTACGACCACTCCTTCACCCCAAACATTTCTATGAGTGAGTGAGTGAGTCAGTGAGTCAGTGAGTCAGTCGGATTGGGGCTTTATAGGTTCTTGATAGGGGGAGGGCATATGCATTTGCCTTTGTGACTGTGTGTTGTTGTCGTTGTTGGTGTCTGTGTACAAGGAAGGAGTTGAGCTAGAGTAATCAGATTTGGAGGGTACTTCAGGAGTACCGTCCTAACAAATAATCCGGTGGTGCAAATCCCGTCCGGGTCACACAAGGGCTGCTGCAGGTGCATCATGGTTTACATGAGCGGGAGGGGGATTTCCGCCATTATTGGTGCTAGCAGGGCACATAGGGGTATTTTTGGAATCGGAGCGACGAGACAAGATGAATGGACCTGGTCCAGACCCCATCCTTTGGCAACGGTGCCAGTTTTAAGCGAATCGGAGAAGTTTGGACCCGAGTTCAAATCCCAGTGGGGTATACGGGGGTATATTTTGAACATTCTTTTTATTCGAGTTTTTGCATTGTTTCTTATGTTTTTGAGGGCGTTGATGTCGAAAATAACATCCCCAGACTCAGGTTCAGGGTTAAACAAAGGCGAAATTCATACATTTGTTAATGTACGGGACGGGCCAAAGTTGCCGATTTATATCGCTACTTTTCCTGTTATTTGGTGATACAATTGTGAACGACTTTTTTTTCGGTGGTACGTGCGTGTACGACCTTTTCTCGGGTGTTACATTTTAGTACAAGGTAGGTGTACGCCAGACCGTGTCTTCTCGTAACAGGCTTCGCGATGCTGTGCCAGTTTCGACAATCCACGCCTGGCGTATACACCTACCTTAGCCTGCCTTCAGCAGGCTGCTTATGTAGTCAAACCGTAGCAATGAGCGTGATCCCCACAAAAACTAGAATTTGGTAATCAAATTCTTCATTATTGGGACTTTAGGTCTGGGGTCAGAATGGGTTCTATTTTCGTCATCAGCACCCTCCAAAACATTGGAAACGATATGAAACTTGTCAAAAAGTTGAAAGCACCAACACAGTTGTCTTTTTCTGCCGTTTTTAAGTGCTTTTTGGCTTATATGACCGAATGGATTGAGGTAGAAAGCTGAATTTTGGTGTGTGGCGAGCCAAGGACATACGTAATGACCCTGCATAATATCAGCCAGATCAGCTGAGCCGTTCAGGAGTAGTGGACACGCACACGCACGTACGCAGGCAGAAAAAGTTTTTTAATCCCACTGGAGTAATGGGCTTCGCTATCGCTCAGCTAATAACCACTCTTCTAAAGAAAAATCGCATTTTTTAAAACTTAATCCACGCCTAATAACCAGATATTTTGGGTGATAATCAAGAAGAAATCAAATACGGCGAATGTTGTAGACAATTTGGGACTTCAAATTTTGAGTGTGAAATGTAACAACCACGGTTTGTTTTAGATGATTTAACAGCCAAATGTCGGTTCTTTATTAAGAAAACAAATTATAATTGCTGCCAAAACAAATTACAATTGGTGCTGTGGACATTTTTTCTGCAACTACGACATTGTCTGGTAAAATAGTGGCAAACATTTTTCGTTTTCAGGGTGAGTGTACATTCTAAAAATGCAAGGACCTCGTCCACTTTTATTTCTAATATAAATATTAGTTGTAACCCTGGGTGAGGCGCCCATGGGCGATCCATGGTCGGTCCATGGGAAATTGAAAGCGGATATCTATGGACAGTCCATGGACAGTCCATGGACGGCCCATGGAGGGTCCACACTGGCTGCATATTGCTCTGGCAAAGTCCTCTCACTATTCAACAGTCTTTCCAAGTCCGAATTATATGGTGGGCTGTACATGAACTTTTCGCGCTTCACTCAATTCCAAATTCAGATTTTGTTTCGGACAAACGGTTCAAAAGTTAAAAGGGTTTTGTGAAAATTAATTGGAGACTTAGATGCACGAGGAAGCCATTGTCAATTGGCCGTCCATGGACCGTCTGTGGATGACCATTGGTTGTCCATTTGTAATGGATGACCCATGGGCCAACCATGGATTGTCCATGGCCTGTCCACGGATCGACCATGGTCACCCCTTCACGACCATAGGCACCAATGGATTCACCATGGGTGTCTAAGGTTGCAGTGTGGACGGACCATTGGTCGCCCATGGGCGCCTCACCCAGGGAAATTTACAACTTTTTTGAGAGTATGGAACACTTAGTGACGTTCCGTACATTTTTTCGGACTCCCGTGTTACATTCTTCTGCGCAACAATCTTTCACGTGGCGTCCACGCCACGCGTCGTGGTTGCCGCTGTCTGCCTGAGCTCTGTCGTCGCTGCCAGGCGAAGAAGCCGATCTCTCCAATGAAAGCGGCGGCGGCCAGTAGGAGTCCGACGGCCAGCAGCAAGAAGGCAACCCGCAGCGCGTGCAGGTCCAGTGGGGCGGGTCCAGGCTGCTCCCGGGACTCTCGTTCGACGCGGTACTGGCGGATGTCACTGACGTTTTCGAAACGGCATACAGTCTGAACTTGAAGGCCAGCTTCTTGGAAGCGAAACGTCGTCTTGCGCACCGCCTCTTCGTGCGGAAAGCCTTTCTTGGTTATGAACAGAGAAAGTGCGAATTCGTTTGGGGTTGCGAATGAGTGGACATTCCCTCGCATGGGCGACATTTCGTGGACAACAAACGGGCGCTCATGAAGCGTCACCATGATGGCGGAGGTTCTGTGTTTTGCTATTTCTTGAAATGTCTTTTGTATTGCTGCTGAATCCTGACTTAACAGCCTCAGTCTTCCCTCGGCACGAAATTTTGCCACCAAATGATGCGTGGAAAAGAAGACCGGATGCGTGACATAGACAGTAAGATTGGTTGCCATCAACCCATCTACCGTCTGGATGTCGCCCGCTGAACACTTCACTTGAATTTGGGCCAGGAGTGTGCCGGTGTAGGCGGCAGACAGCACGACGCACAGCAGCAGCCAGCTGCCCATCAATGGACGCCAGGCGGTTCCACGGGAATCGGACGGGGCTTGCCCCACGAGGGGCGCCAGTGCGTCTAGAAACGTGGGCCGCCCCCTCACCAGCGCCGCAGCCACTGCAAAACAGACCAGCGAGCCCAAAGTCGCCAACCACAGCGCCGTGGAAAACTCGTTGGTGACGCCGTCCACAAGGCAATCCATCCTACCCATTCCACGCGGCACCACCACTATCATGGGCGCCAAGGCCCAGGGAGAGTCAGAGTAAAGTCCCGGGTGGTCGTTTTGACGCGGAGGCCCTAAGTAGAGCACATCCAAGCTGCAACTGTTGTACCTTTCTGCCAGCTTGGCACGGCCAAAGCTCTGAGCTTGGACTCTGCTTATTTTGAGCGCATGGAGGATAATTGTAGTGTACTGCCACCACCTTTCCCCGTAAAGGTTACCTTTTTCTATTAGAGGCGAGCCGACGTGCACAACGGTAGACGCGTTTCCAAGGAAGTGACAGGCTGGGAACCGTTCAGCTGCACGGAGGCCCCAGCCCCTACGCGGCAAGCAGCGGTCTATTTCAATCAGCTCATTCGCGATGAGTCCAGAGCGTGTCGATGTTTTTGAAGATAAGCGGAACAAGCTCGAGTGCTTACCGTCTTCAGTCAACACGACCCCCAGCTGCATCGGGTGCATCTCGTGTGCGCCATTTGAAATGTCATCGAAGAGTTTTTGAGACTGCCCCCTCGGATGGTTGGTCCACAAGACCATTCTGCCGTTAACTTCTCCGTTGAAACGCTTGAATGCATTTACCAGACTGCCTGCGTCCTTGTCGGCTATCACAACGACAGCGCTACTCTGTGCGAGGAACCGCAAATCGGTGGCGTTGAACCGCCACTGGCCAGCGAGCTGCGTCATCAAGCGCACCGAGGCCGCGCCCTCCATCATGGCCAGGAAGGGGTTGAGCCAGTGTGGCGAACCAAAGACGCAAAGCTGCGGCGGTTCCGTCGCCGTGCGCACGAGGGCGGGTTGAATGAGGTCACGCATGCACGACGCATCGGTGTCGACCTCCGTCGCGGATGGAATGACATCGGTGAGGAGTGGGCGAAGAGACGCTGGGGCCACGAGAAGCACTACCACGACCAGGGACGGGCCAAGGCCCCTCCGGTCCCGCAGGCTGGCCATTGCAAACTGACTGGCCCACAGGCCGGCTTCTATGTTATCATCATCGCTGCGAGGCCCTCGATGACCGTCAGCGGCCGAGAAGGTGTGGCCCTGTCCGCTTCACGTTGCGCACCTCGAGTCGAGTCGGAACTGAAAGCGACGGTCACCCCTTTGAAGCAGGTTGCGTTCAGCGAAAGATCAATACGGATGTAGGCGGTTCTTAGAGCCTTGCCGCAGTGTTCGGCCAATCAAAGACGAGGTTGAAAGAACGCGCGCGCCACGTGTGACGTGGTGATACAATCGGCAACTGGCGACCGCTCCGTGGTTACATTCACAACGCCTACTGTAATGTACCATTCGTCCGTTGAATCCATCATCGGAGTCAAAATCGATGTCGGGCTTTTCTTCAAGTGACCCCGAACGAAATGAAAACCGGAAAAGTGGCGACACCAGTGGGTAATTTTGGCCCGTCCCGTACACTATACTAGGGGTACGCGCCGTTTTGTTTCGGCGCATAGTAGGCGAGCGATTCGTCTGTATTCTTGTAGAAGATGGTGAGGAATATATGCAAAGTAAGGCCAATACAGGGTCTATGTGAAACTCAATTTTACTAGGGGTACGCGCCGTTTAGAGTGGGCGCGTAGTGTGGCTGAGCGATGCGAGTTTGTGCACTTCGGACTTTGCTTAAGTAGACGAAATGCGCAGTTTGTGGGCTCATATTGAGTGAAATGTAGGTCTGGGGTATAACTGAAAGTGATTTTCGTTATCAGCACACAAAAAAATGTTGAGATCAACGTCAAACTCAATTCCGAAATTTTGGTCCAAAATTGATCAAAATTCGGTAATGCGTGAGTCTGGGAAAAATTTGGAGGTCATTTTTGAGTTCAGCACACCAAGAGCTGCAGGAAACAATATAAAACTCGATTTGAAAATTTTGGTCCAAAATGACCTAATTTGGGATGAAAATATAAGTCTGGACTCGAAATGGGGGTGATTTTCGTTATCAGAACACAAAAAACTGTTGGAATCAACATCAAACTCAATTCAAAAATTTTGGTCCAAAATTGGTCAAAATTGGGTAAAGCGTGAGTCTGGGAAAAATTTGGAGGTCATTTTTGAGTTTAGCACACCAAAAACTGCAGGAAACAATATAAAACTCGATTTGAAAAGTTTGGTCCAAAATGACCTAATTTGGGATGAAAATACAAGTCTGGAGTAGAAATGGAAGTGGTTTTCATGATCAGCACCCCTAAAAACTGCAAGAATCAATATTAGATTCAATTGAAACGTATTGATATAAAATTGGTTAATTATGGGTAATGTACGGGTCTGGGTTGGTCTTCATGGATCACCCTTTGTCGTCACCAATTCCCTAATGCCACACCAATGCGATTCCTTCAGTCGAGTAACATTCCATTGCCAGCATTGAATCGCTTAATTGACTTCTTGTCTGCTTGAGTCACTATTCGATATAGCTTTTTCTTCAAACTAATGAATTCACAAGTTTATTAGTTATATTTGAGAAGCCTTTTGTCATTCTTTCATTTCAAACAAGTGAATTAAATAATATAGACTGGAATATGTGATCATAGTTTATATGAAGTGACTCAGTTTAGGGCAGGCTGATCTGAAGCATTCGACGGGGACCAAGTTTTGTCAAATTCAGTGAATCGTCTCATGAAGTGTAATGCAGAGGCCACTTGTTGCTCAATACGCCAACATAATTTATCTTGTTCATGTCTCGTGATATTTTATCTTTGGAGTAAAAGATGACAGTATGGTATTAACATTGGGCATTGGGCTTACGCTCAAAGAGCCAGCTTTTAAACCATTACCAATACTTAGTTCCAGTTATCGGACACAAATTTTGGTGAAGTGGGAGGAATCGTCTCATTAAATCAGATTACCAAGTCACCTAACGCTCTAAACCTGAATCGTCTCATTGCGCCCAATATCAATTCAAAATTTGTTAGCTCTAAATAGATGGATTATTTATTGCACTAAATACATCTATATATGGATTCTTTTAGTCAATAGATGTTAGAACTAGAATATTTATGTTAGCTTGCAGCATTGCAATAGAATGTCATTTCCCGAGTCAAACCAAGACATTTAACATGTCTTCCAATTTCAACAGAAGTTATTCATGAATTTACCTGATTTGATTTACTACGAAATTTAAAAAATAAGGATAGTATCAGATCAAATAAAATCAGTAGATGCGCACAAAGTGGAATGCAAAGAAAACATTCTATTTACAATCCACAACTACACTCACAGTGCACTGACCTGAAGGCAGATTCCCCTGCGACGGGGGAACGGGGAGAGGGGAACGAAACACGCAAACCAATCTCACTTTCAATTTTCGTATTTTCCTATGTTGACACTCCGGAAGGGTTTCAATCATTCTTGAACGTTATAAAAACTAACTCAGAACCTATTTGAGCCCCTTTGCTCTTCAGTTTGTTTTATTTACAGAAGTGCCGTCTCGTCTTGCAGACGGCTAGCAAGCGCGGCAGCAGGTATGAGAAATTGGTCAGCCACTCACTGCTACCAACTCAACGACGCGAATAACCTACAGGTCAAAACGATGTTTTGAATATTTCAAACGATACTTATCGTTAATCAGAGATAAACTCCCCCTGTAGGAGATTGAGGAGATGTTCGATGCGAAATTTGGTAACTATTTGTGTTGTAGTTGCTGAGAAACGTGAGCGTGTACGCTACAGACAGACAGACAGACAAAACGCCAAAATGCTGGCACCACGTCCTATCACATTTAAGTCTCTCAGACAAAAACTATTAGTAGTATCGGGCTGAAATTTGGAGGGGTCGTTCTTGGAGGCTGCCCCCACCCACCGAAACGATTGATTTTCGCACAGCACCTCATGTGGCTCGTACAGAAGCAAAAAAATGGTCAACATAGTTTGTAGGGGGGTGGGGGCGTTTAAGGGGGTGGGGGTCAAATTTAACACCTGCAAAGTTAAGTCCTACCAGGTAAAGTTAAAAATATATGTTCACTAAAAAGTTTCCTTGCGTCGTATTTTTGATGTCAGAAAATTCGACTCATCGTTTTTATTGTCCTAAAGACCTGTTCTACAGGTTTTCTAAGCCGCTTTTTTCATTTTCGATCTCAAAACCTTTTTTTTCATACGCGCTTTTTTTACAAACAAAAAAATGGTCAAAATTGCTTAAAATCGACCAAAAACTGACCATTCTCTAGTGACATTCAAAAATTCTGACCAAAATTCAAAAATCCGGCTTAGAGACCCTGCGGGGAACAGCTTAAGGAACATCTGGTAAAAATTTTAGCCACGTAGATAAAAATTTATGACGCAAGGAACTTTTTTAACGTTAAAACTAAAATTTTGAAAAAAACACGAGAAAACGTACACTTTGCGTGGGTCTACGCGACGCTGCGTTCCTTCCGTTGGCTTTTAAAGATTCTTAATATATTTTGTAAGAAGGAACAATGGCTGTACCGGCTAGACACAGGTCTGAACAACGTATTTTCGTGAAAATCCAATTTCACATTTTTGACCGAAAACGGCCATTTTTTCAGTATAGTCTCCCCTTAAAACACTCCGCTAGTCTTAAATTCTCTTTGAAAACAAATTTTTAACAGTTCATATGCAAAAGTGCACATAAACATAAGATCGAATTTTTCCCGTAATTTTCCGTAAATGACAGTAAATTACCAATGTTACACTCTCCGACACTCCACGGACATTTTTTTCAGTAAACCTACAGTTTAATTATTTTTTCTGCAATTGTAGTCCTTTTGATTGTAAGTACAGAAAAAATAATCAGCAACCTTACAGAAAAGTGGTCTGTTGATAATATTTTCTGCAACTACAGTTATGATCAAGCAGAAAAAATTACTGTTCCATTCTAGTAAAAATGATCTATAAATGTAGGCAAAATGTTCTCTACATACAGATAATATGTATGTTGAGTTTGGCAGTGTGAGGGCGAGTGACAACGCTGGAGGGGTTTGGAGGGATTTATTGGAAGGAGCACAAGGGCACTAGTCAATGGTCTGAGGCTCGGCTGCAGACTGACTGGTTGCTACAAGGGTGGTTCAATATATAGCTTTGGCAACAGAGACACTTGTTAGGAGGGTGGCAACGGGGGTGCGCTCAGAAACCGGAAATATAGAGGAGCCTTGGCCAAGGCAGGGAAGTTCCATAGCAGAGACGGGAAGAAGAACAAAAGCGGGGACTGACCGGAACCAACTCCAGTTGTTTCACTTCTAGCATTCTGCCAATTCACAACATGTACAAGAATTAACAGAAAAGATTTTAAAGAGTCAGATTAACTTTTTGGATGTTTCCGCTAAAAGTCACAATTCAACCATCTCTTAAAAGCCGCTTACATTGAGTCCTTTCTTGACTTGTCGAAGCTAAGAATGTTTTGTAGGATCATTTTGACTAAGCGCATTACCTTCCAATCAGCTTTGTTTGAACGGAGAAAAATTTCACTGAAAATATTTACTGAAGATCACAAAGTAGTCATCGACAAATTGTTTATGAGCACAAACTTTATCTTCTACATTTGCAGAAAATAAATTCTTTGATTATAAACAAATTTGTCATCATATTTCTACTGACATTGTAAATTTTCTGTTAGTAAGTAAAAGATTGTCTATAATTACCAAATTTGTTACCGCTAATTTATCTGTATCTCATGTAAAATTTATTCGATATGTTATTGAAAATATTTACTATATCATAGTAACGCTCTAAAATCAGTAAGCCGTAGAGTAAAATTTTCTACAATATAGAAAAAAAAATCAGTGAAGGTCTGAGAGTGTAACGTAATTTACCGTCCAGATTGAAAATTACCGGTTATTTTAAATCCCTCTATGGGAGGCTGCCAGCGAGACGGACTAAAACGTCTGAAATTCCGTTGAAAGTAACAAGACCGAAAAAAGAAACGTATCAAATCGCTCGTCGGATTACACATAATCGGTGGGTACCGAAGAAATCACGTGTTCATTGTGAAATAAGAGAATAAGCAACATTAATGTCGTCCGAAATGGGTCCAGTCGGCTGCTAGTCACGGTCGCTCGGGCTTGTCGCGGGGGGCCCGTGTCGGTGCGGAATTCAAACTGATGTCACGGGGCTGCGGTAACCTCTTATTTCTTGCATGGAATGCTAAAATATTCTTCATCTAATAAGCAAGTGCCTGCATTTGTTGCCAAAGAGTGACTGTTTGATGTTCAGAATCTTTTATAAACAACGAGGAAAAGTACTCTAAAACAAAGCACTTCTGGCGGGTGCGCCTGAGGTACCAACATTGTGACGTGTAAAAACGAAATTCATCCGCAGTTTACGGTAATATCTATGCACACGTTTTAAAAATTGCTATTTCTAGTGGTCAAGGATGCAAACATTAAACTATAACTTAGTTTTTGACTCAATGACATTTTTTGCTGAATTTTTAGTTAAAAACACAGCTGTTAAGCTGTTAGGTTGGCAGCACAGTCAGTTTAGTCTAGTTCACAACTGAATGAGCCAATTTTTTCGTAACATAGTATTCCAAAATATTTTTTGACCGCATAATTAGTTACACTGCAAACCTTACTGTCTACTAAGTACACACTTACAAATGCATGCTTGCAAGTACACACTTACAAACGCATGCTTGACGCCGTAGAACTCCATGCGTCAAACATGCATTTGTAAGTGTGTACTTGGCCAAGCATGCGTTTGTAAGTGTGTACTTGCAAGCATGCATTTGTAAGTGTGTACTTAGTCGACAGTTAGGTTTGTAGTGGACTTCATAAAAATTTGTGCCCGTGGGAATACAAATTTAGATTTGTTGCCAGTCCGAAGTAACTGTTTTGGGAATTGGTGAAGTTATGCACTTGATTCCGTCACTTTGCTGAAGTAATACTTAAAGTCTATCTCATTCTCTGTCGAAATGTTTTGAATAGTAACTGGACGCACAGGTGTGTCAATAGAATTTCGTTTAAAAGCTAAATAAAATTGTGAAGTTTATATATTAAGTAAAATTGTATAGACGCTTTCTATTTGTTCAAAACACCATGAATTCACTGAAGCGTCGAAACATCTGTCATCAAAAAGTCAATACATGCCTGAAAGGGGACGAAGCGGCCATCAATGCGAAGCCAGACGCCTCCGTTTACCTCGGTCCGACCATTCCGAGACGGGCGGCCCTCGCGACATGACTTGCTGCGCGGCGCTCGCTGTGGTGCTGTTGGGGTGTGGCGGTGCGCTACCCGCCACACGGAGCATCCCACCACTTCCAAACGAGTCCACGGCCCTGGAGATCGAGGCACGCCAAGTCCACAGCCTGCTGGAACCAGCCCTGCTGCCCACCGGGCCGTCGCTGCCCAGCTTGGTCATCATAGGCAAGCCGCGATGGCTGGGTTCGTACCTTCGCATGCAGCAAACGGCACCAGTGTTGGTGTTGCCCAGGCCTAGCGGGCCGTGGCCAGGCAGGCAGTGGCCACGCTCGACCAAGAATTACATTCTCTCGACGCCAAACTCTATCATCATTTTGATTGCCGAGGACAAAGCTTCCGACCTGACCGCATCTCTGGCGGCCTTGAGTGAACCAATACGATGCCGAATACTACTTTGGACAGCGTTGAAGTCGGTCAGGACACAGAGTGATCTGAACAAAATAGCAGCAGCTACGAAATGGTTCGAATTAATGTCAATCATGCTGCTTGTCGGGGACGCTGAACATGGAGCGACTACTTACTCCCAATCCTTTTTAAGCGACGTTTTAAACACTCCATCGCCTTGGCAAGCGGGAGCTCTCTTGTTTTTCCAGCCATGCTACTTCCTTGGCAACGTAAGCAGTATAGTTCATTTTACTGTAGCAGCGACAAGCGTATATCATAATTTCTTGACACCGTTTGTGAAAACTGTTGCTCACAGGCAGAGAAACGTCGGATTCTTTAAAAATACTTCTGAAAAGTGGAGAGAGTCCATAAGAGAATGCCAGTTTGATGTGTTGAGCACTAATCATCCGATACGGTTTGTGGATGGACCCATATTTGACCCCATCCCTTGGGGTATAAACAGCATTGTGGTGGTGGTTCCCTCCGGCATGGGAAATGGCAGCTGCCTCGCCGACAGCGTCACGAAAGAGTTCACTGCGCCACTGTGGATTGCCGTGGGGATAGCTTTCCTCGCAGTCGCCACCGGGTTGCTGCTGCTGGGCGGGCGCTCCACGGCCTTCCTGGACGCCCTGGCCCCTCTCGTGGCGCAGGCTGGGTCGCTGGTCGGCAGGGACGCGCGCCGCCCGTTGCTGGGCAGCTGGCTGCTTGTCTGCGTCGTCCTGTCGTCCGCCTACACCGGCAAACTCCTGTCCGAGCTTTTCATCAAATGCACTTCCAGCAACATCCAAACATTGGAAGAGCTCGAGCGAACCAATCTATCTATTTATTTTGAACCCGGCCTAGTGCTGCAAGCACCCCCTTTTTTACTGCCTCGCCCACTTGCCGAGAGGGCGACCGAAGTTCGTTGGTCTGCAAAAGAAACCTTTGATGCCGTGACCAACAAAAGTGCTGCAATGTTGATAACTACATCCTCCTTCTACTTTTTCGTACCTTTCTTGAAAATGATAAGAGAGTTGCACTACTTTACAGTACCGGTTCGATTTATTTCTAGTAATTTCATTGTCAAAAGAGGGTCACCTGTCGGAAGGTCTTTTGCCTTGACCGTGGGTCGATGCAGGGCGGTTGGAATCACTCCCTTTATTGCAAACCGTTTTCAGAACTCGAGGGACCCGCACCAGTACGTCCTGGAACGAACCATGGCACTTCAAAGCGATTCCAAGTGGGAGCCGCTGGAACTTGCCAAGCTCCGGATGGGCTTCGTGCTGCTTGCCTCCGGCCTCCTTCTGGCCACTGCCACCTTTGTCGGTGAGCTTCTCACTTCCTGGTTTCTGAAGCCAGCAGCGAAATCCGTCGGAGGCTCACGTTTGGTGCGAGTCGAAGGGCGCCCAGGTATGTCACCGGAAAGCTTCTTAGCTGCCACCGAGAAACACGCTGCCGCACACCCTTCCGGCCAGCCCTTAAGATTAACGACCTTCTCAGAGACGCCGGGTGGAACGAACTATGCACGCACTCGAATCCTCGAGGACTCTTCAAAATCCACAACTAAGTTTGTTCTTTAGGTCCAAGTGTTTCCGTTTTCTGCACGCCAATCTTCGTTGCCCAGTCCTTGACAATCTTCCTTCGATAACTTCAACTATTTAAGTAACCATAGTGAGAACCGGTGAAACTTTGGGAAAGACACCGCTTTCCGCTGGGGAGGTAAACATTCAAGTCATTGTCGAAGGGAGTCTGCTCGTTCCTCGTCATTGTCCCAAAGAGCAAGCCCCATCGCTCTGGCACGTGCCCTCCAGCCCATCGTTTGAAAGGTGATTGGCTGGCGATCGGCCTGATTGGCTGGCAAGGCTTTGCTCGACACGCTGACAATTCGCACTGTGAGTGGGTGCGTCCTCATGGTGGCTGTACTTCAAATTCCCTGAAGAGAATTCTGTAAGCACGACTGGGTGGTTTGTGGTCCTGGAATCTAGTCGCCGCTGGGCTAAAGATGGTGCGTCAAGATAAGAATGTTGGAGACCGTGCCGGCCGTCATCGCTCAATAAAACGACCTTGCGGTATTGAAAGGCACCAATTCAAAAGCGCCGCCTTCAGCCCTGACTGGCGCGGCACTGCTAGCCCATCGACGCTGCCAGACTTTCATAGATAACAATCTCCCCAAATGATGGAGCAGCACAACCAAGTCAGCAGTTGCGCGCTGTTGCTTCACCGACTCCGCCCAACCGGTATTCACGTGTGTGGCGACTGACTACCGTGACAGACATATTGGTGGCAAGTTCCCTCGAGCGGCGCACAGTGGGGCGAAAACGGAAAAAGTCGCACGAAATTATTTTCTTCACCAAATTTTGTGTATAGTGTATTTAGGGGTCGCTGAATTCATTTCTGACGAGATTTGATCGTGAAAGGCACCCTAAGAGGCGGAGCCAGGTGCGTGAAGGGGGGTAAAACGAACCTTATTGCTGAATTCTCGCAAAACTTTAGATTTGAGGGTTTCATTGGGAGTGAAAATCATTTCTGAGGAGATAAGAAGACAAAAGATATACCCAGGAGACGACCAAACGCGCCTCTTGTGCCGCCTATTGATACTGGCTGCACCCGAGGCCTGCGTAACGATGCACGTCTTGGCGTAACAGCATGACCACGGAAGTTGTAAGTATCACTATCGGTGGCAGTCCAAAACGATGTCTGGTGTGGCACAGTGTCTGGCCGAGCTGGCTGGAGTAGCCAGCGCGCGTAGCGCCTCTGCCGTCCTCTCCCGAGGGCGCGGTGCGGTAGCGGCGGTGTGGCGCGGCGAGACGAAGTCGCATGTTTGACGTCGATTTGAAGGAAAACGGCATCGAACGGCATCGCCGGACGAAATGGACATGAAAGTGGGGTCACCATACCGTCAAGTCCCCTAAATGTGAACACGAACCCTAAAGTGGGACATTTTGACTATTTTCCCTATTTTAGGCCGTAAACGGCCAACGCGTGGATATTTTGCGAGGTAAAAAATGTTTTTGAGACGGTAGGACCCCTCCAAGACCATATCCGCACAGAGTGTCTTGTTCCCGCTCATACCCCCTCCCTCAAAAAATCTTGAAAATTGGAATTTGATGCAGAAAAAAAGAGAAGTTTTTTCAGACGTCTAGCGCGGATTCGGGGCTTCGAGCCGTTGATGCTCGGATCATTCTAGACTTCAGACATGTTGTAGCGCGTTCTTTTGTCTACAAGATGCACTTTAGAAAATTTGTTTCCGACGCTTCGTTTTACGGTGGGAAGCAATCTTCTGAGGGGCTGTAAAGTGGGACACATGCATTTCCTTCGTTTCTTTTAGGTTTTGACCGATTCAGAGGCGTTACATTCACCTCCAGCGTCCTACAAACGCTGCCTTGTATATATTAGGTTGCCAGGTCGGTTTGGAGGCCCAGGCAGTCGGGCAAATACGGTTATTCGGTACGCTTTAAGTCAGCACAAAATTTAATCAATGTTTGAAAGCAAATGCTTCCTCTTGGCTTAACCTACAAAGATATCGTTATCGACCATAAGACAAATCTTGCGTAAAATCATATTTTGAACAAAAATTTTCTTAGAAAAAAAGTTGCCGGGTGAACGGTTTTTAATTTTCAAAATTTCAACATGTGTTTCTTGCCGTGCATTTCGAAACTTATAAAATATGACCTGAGCAAAAAATTTTATAAAATGGTTTTGGTCAGAAATTAAATTTTAAGACCATTTTGTTTTATTGGTTTTCGCCGTATTTCAATTGGTTTAGGCGCTACGGCTGTTTCTAATTTAAATATATCTAAGGAAATCTAATTGATTGAAGAGGCTCATATCAGCTTAACCAGTCGAGATATCGAAAAAGACTTCAGAACCAATCTTGCTTCAAATTTAATTTAGGACATAATACATTTTAAGAAATTTTTTGCTACTGCAGTTTTTGGGCGAAAACGAATGAACGTGTCCCACTTTAGGGGACTTTGTCCCACTTTAGGAGACTTTGGCTCCTAAATTGGGACACGGTTCTTGCTGCTCCTACTGGAGCCCCATGGGCTGAAAAAAATTTTTGTTTTCGGTAAAAGACGTGTTTTGACATGAAGATTCTTAAATCCCCGGCGATTTTCGGTGTCATCGTTATTATGTGAATAACAGACGATTTTCCGTAAAAATCGTCCCACTTTAGGGGACTCGACGGTACTATCTCACCACGGTGCCCGACCGGTTCGCAAATGTTCGCAACTCGACTTATCCCTCGTCAAAAAAGTCGCAGACGACGATTTTCGCAAACATTTGAAGACCCGCAGTTTCCACACTTTTCGTTTGAAACCAATTTCAATAAATGGACTAGACTGCGTGATTTTTTGCCTTTCCAAAAACATATAAAACATGTTATTTTGCTCTGCAACAGCGATAGGAGTGGCCTTTCTTACGCGACCCCCGCCAAATGTATCATTTTCTCGCGAAATTGCTCTACTTTGAGGTCGCTAAACGGCAAGTAGTAGTTATTTGAGGTGCAAAAAATGTTCGTAACTGTATAGAATGGTCCTTTCTGAGTTCAAAAACGTCGGTCCCATCCCTCTGGGACAAAAACGGCGAAATCGGACTTACGTGCGACTTTTTCCGGTTTCGCCCCACTGTGCGGCGGTCCCGTGATTCGAGAGTGGGCCATTGTCATGACCGACGGAACAAGATGCAACAAGAAAAATTGCATCGAACGTGTCCTACCGCAAATGCTCTTGGTAGCTCCCAAAACATTAAAACCAGCCAGTAAACCAAGCCAGGACATTTCGACGCCTCCCGGCAATAAGGCTCTATCTTTTCCGTACGTCTCTAAAAGGCTCTATCTTTTTCGTACGTCTCTAAAAGGCTCTATCTTTTCCGCACGTCTCTAAAAGGCTCTATCTTTTTCATACGCCTAAAAGGTTCTATCTTATTCAGGATTTGATTAGTTATTATAACTCTGTTTTGGGTTTTTACTACCTTTTGATGGTTGAGAGTGAAAGCACATACCGTCATGAACCGAAATAAACCATCATGTTGATAACTAATCAAATCTTTAACTCTCAATATCTCAAAAGACTGCCTGAAAAGATAGAACCTCTTAGGCGTACGAAAAAGATAGAGCCTTTTAGAGACGTGCGAAAAAGATAGAGCCTTTTAGAGACGTACGAAAAAGATAGAGCCTTTTAGAGACGTACGGAAAAGATAGAGCCTTATTGCCGGGAGGCGTCGATTTGGGACATTCCACGTGAATCCAACGACGGTTTGGAATCGAGGTCCTCGGATTTCGACCTAAGTGGTATCAATCGATTCGGTATCGGCCCCTGACTCACCATGTAAATTTTTTTGAAAAAATTTTGAACGGTTTAATTTTTGCACCAGTTTTAAGGTTTTAAAAGGTTTAAAATAGTAAAAACAAAAAAAAATTTTCAAAATTTTTTTAGGTGTTCTTGAGGGTTTAGGAATGTGGAAAAAGCATTAAAAGTTGTTTGAGAACCATCTGGGAGGTTTTAAGGGTAGTGAAAATGGTGAATTTTGGTGAAAATTTGACAAATTTCACCGTTCTGAAAATACGTCATCATGGATTTTGGCCAAACTTTTTTTTTCTTTTCCTCTACTATTGGTGCATACTCCCTTAAGAGGGTTTGGATGGCCCGCCACAATTTTTTCTTCTGGAGCCTATAACATGTCTAATTGCGGCATATTTTTCCCTTTAATTGACTTTTTTTTTGTCGTCTCACTCATGCGCTTACTTGGTCGACCATGCAGATCACTCAAAGTAAGGATATCAGGGCCCAACACAACTCCTGATAGCTAGCTCTTCTAATTGCAGACTTTTAGGGACCCATGCAATCATTATCATAGATACTTTAAACAAATTTATTTTATTTTGAGCACATTTTCACTCATAGATCTCGACTAACCTGAGACATGGAGTTTTGAAGTGGACAAAAGTTTAGTGACAACTCACTATTTAAGGATGGCAAGATTCAGAAATTCTTAATGGAAAGAGTAATCAAGTTGAAACATGTGCTGTACTACATAAAGTCCACTGCATGGTCGACCAAGTAAGCGTACGAGAGAAACGACAAAAAAACAGTCAATTAAAGGGAAAAATATGCCGCAATTAGACATGTTATAGGCTCCAGAAGAAAAAATTGTGGCGGGCCATCCAAACCCTCTTAAGGGAGTATGCACCAATAGTAGAGGAAAAGAAAAAAAAAGTTTGGCCAAAATCCATGATGACGTATTTTCAGAATGGTGAAATTTGTCAAATTTTCACCAAAATTCACCATTTTCACTACCCTTAAAACCTCCCAGATGGTTCTCAAACAACTTTTAATGCTTTTCCCACATTCCTAAACCCTCAAGAACACCTACAAAAAATTTTGAAAATTTTTTTTTGTTTTTACTATTTTAAACCTTTTAAAACCATAAAACTGGTGCAAAAACTAAACCGTTCAAAATTTTTTCAAAAAAATTTACATGGTGAGTCAGGGGCCGATACCGAATCGATTGATACCACTTAGGTCGAAATCCGAGGACCTCGATTCCAAACCGTCGTTGGATTCACGTGGAATGTCCCATTTACGTCAAGTGAGAAGAGACTTCATAAACTTCAACTGACAGAAGACGTCCGGAGAAAGGAGGAAGAAAAAAGTTGAATCGAAAAAGGTGAATGAAAAAAGGGATGAGCTTTGAAATTCCATATTCAACTCAATGAATGTATATTCCGTAGGAAATATTGTGTGGCTATGGAAAGGGCTATGGAATGAAATAATATTATTATGGTAAACTATAAACCAAGAACATTTTCCAAATGCAATTTTTACAGGTGCTAACAAAAATTATCACAAAGTCTTTAACTATATACGTTTGTACTGACGATAGATCAATGATCAAGGTGCATTTCAAAGCCCTGAATAAACTTAATTTTTTTCAGAATCGGAGAAGCAATATCTGCTGTTTAGAGGACTAACTGCCGCCAGTTTGATTTTTAACAAAAAAAATTCGCCAGCATATGCAATTTAGTTGACTTTACCTTTAGCTTCGAGTGTTTCCGGTTAAGTCATAATGACACATATAAGGCGCAACAGATCGATTCAAAGCGATTCTGGTCCGATATTCCATATTTTCTAGTTTCTGCCATAGACTTGTGTAAATGTCAGGAATGTCAGACAAAATGTTCCAAATGCTAATAGGTGTCTTGAAAGCGTGATAAATTCTTTAACAGTCTGATAACTTTCCGATGTTCTGACATATTTTCTGGTAGCCTTAACTTATTGCTTGAAATTGTCATTGCAACGGCTGAAAGTGTGTTTGCCACGTCTGCCATCCTGATGTAGTCGGATAACGTGAGAAACACATTTCATTTGAGAGATGTTAGTCTGGCTGTAGTGTTTGTGCGGATCATTTGTGTTGCATTCGTACATAATAGCGTATCTACCGTGGGATTTCCAGTGAAGGTACGTTGTTCTGTCAGATGATCAATGATTGGAGAGTTGCCTTTTTGCGCTCGGAGCAGGAAAAGGCTGCGTGGGGGCTTTCCTTGGAGACGTGGATCATCTGCTTCCATGAAGGTTTCATAAATAGACATTTCATTTTCCTATTTCACCTGTTTTTTACTTTTCAACGGCCTTCCAGGATGTTCGCCTTCGACGTTTTAAGTGAAAATTAAGTTGTAGCTGGATTTTTTGCGGCAACCAGTGTAAGCGTTATTGCCATTTCCCCTAAAACCTCTGATAATGGGGACCATGTTGCATTTCCGTCATCCCCTATGGAATCCATTGGTGAATGTGTAAAAATATTGGGATTTGAACAAAAACAGCTGAAACCTACTTTGCTCTGTAACCAAACTCACTGTCACCATGGCAAAGCGTAAGAATAACTGTGCGCAGCCACGATCGATACCTTTTCAACGAACGCGACCTTTTGTCGAAAGTCGTGGCGCAGATATAAATTGGGACATCACAACTCTTGTCAGGTGGTCTGAGCCGAAATATGGCCCATCAACTATGAAGTCCTTCGGCAGACGAGAAAGGTGGTCACCGCTCATGGGGGAAAGTTCTCGCGCAGTGGCGTAGAAGTCCACTCCACGATGGCCGGCCCGCGAGGAATGTCGTGTTTGGCGCTGCTCGGCGTGGCACTGCTCGTCCCAGTTGCCGCGCTCTCGCTGCGCTGGGACTCCGCTTCACCCAAGAGCGACATCGAGACCTTCGCGGCGAAGTTCATCCACAGCCTGCTCCAGCCGGCCCTGCTGCGCACCGGGCCGTTCCCTCCGCAACTGGTCGTCATGGGGACGCCGCCGTGGCTGGACGCGTTCCTGGGCCTGCAGGACGCAGCGCCCGTGCTGCTGGTGCCCACGCCGACTGGGCCGTGGCCGTCTCCGACCCTGGAGAATGTACTTTCAGCACCAAGCTCAGTCCTAGTGGTCGCGGAGCCCGAAGTGCAAAAATTGACCACCTTGCTGGCAGCCTTGAACAATGTCATTCCATGCAGGACACTGCTTTGGACGCGGGCGAATGCTGTCTCGGTGGATGAAGACCTGGACAAACTTGCAACGGCTGCGACAAGGTTACAGCGTACGCGAGTCATGCTCGTTGTTCGCGGCAACTGCTACGGTTTGAATACTTACCCCGTCGCGGGTCACGCTTGGTTGCGCGCAGAGCCAAAGTTCTTCACGCCTTGTTACTTCCAAGGAAACACGTCAACGAAAGGTACCGCAATTTATTCTACCCAAGAAAAAAACTTGTCTGAAGCCATGTACAAAATGTTTTCAGAAACCACCTTCGATAAGTTAAGAAACATCACTGCTGTCAAACATCAAAACAAGAGATGGCGAAAGATTTTTTTATCGTGCCACTTTGACTTGTTGGGCACTACCCGCCCATTTTCTGTAGGAAGTGGAAACTTCTATGAGGCGCTTCCACAGGGCATGGACAAGACGGTAGTGTTGGTGCCCTCCGGCATGGGCAAAGGCAGCTGCCTCGGTGACGGTGTCACCAAAGAATTCACTACCCCACTCTGGATCGCCACTGCCTTGTCCTTCCTCGTAGTCGCCACCGGGTTGCTGCTGCTGGGCGGGCGCTCCACGGCCTTCCTGGACGCCCTGGCCCCTCTCGTGGCGCAGGCTGGGTCGCTGGTCGGCAGGGACGCGCGCCGCCCGTTGCTGGGCAGCTGGCTGCTTGTCTGCGTCGTCCTGTCGTCCGCCTACACTGGCAAGCTCCTGTCAGAACTGTTTTTCAAATGTACTGCTCGTGACATTCAGACACTGGAGGAACTGGTGGACTCAAATCTCAATATTTATGTTCAGACAATCGGCTTGTCGGTCGAAGGCTCATCTCCGTTGCCCAGCGTACTTGCCGGGAGAGCAAACGACATACATGGGCCGATGGCGGACAACCTGGAGGCCGTCGTGAACCGACGTGAACAAACATTGGGACGCTGCACTGTTCGGGATTATTTTGTGAAATTACGATTAATAGTCTGTTAAATCTGTACCACGAACTGCTCGTAAATTTCAAAAACGATCTGATCATCCATCTTTTTTTCGTCAATTTACAAAAATATTCTTAAACTTACAAACTTCATCCTCAAATTTTGGTCGTTTCAGGCATTTTTTCTTCCTATATAGTAAGGAAACAACGGCCGAAAACGCACTTTTTCAGACTTGCTTTTACAATCATACTTGTAAATTAACGATTTCACCTGTAAATTTAAGAGGCAGTTTGTAAAATGATGAACAGATTGTCAATTTACAATTTACTTTGTAAAAAAACAGTGCAGTTCGTGGTACAAATTTAACAGGCAACTATTCTTAAAAATAAAACTTCATTTGTAAGAAAACAAGTTTACGCGTTTTAAAACGAGAATAGTCGTAAGATAACGATTTTATCAGTAAAACTACGATCTTTCGTCAGTAACATAAAGATTTCATCGTAAAATTACGAATTTATTCCTAAATTTATGAGTAAAGTTTGTCGAAAATATGACAATTGTTCATGTCATGAATCTTGTAGTTATTTTACGAATTATTATTTGTAAAATTACAACACTAATTGTTGGGATTACTGTTGTAAAATAACGACTTCTCTTAACAGTGTGGAGTACGAAAAATTCACCATGGCAGGACTGCGGGCGCGTGATACGAACGCGGCGGGCTTGCGACAAGGCCCGTTTGAGGCATTTTTGAGGTGTTTTTAGGCCCCTAAACACACATTTGACCCCGTAAAAAACCGTCTGAGGTCAAATTCCGGTAAAACCTCTTTTGCCCCTTTAAGAAGAAGGAATAAGGAGCATTTTCACCAATTTTGAAGGAAATCCAAGATGAGGTATTTTGGTGGTGTTAAAATGAAAATTGAAAACTTTGCGCTGCTACACTGCAAAAACTATGAACGCTAGAAACGTGTTCGAGCGCGGGATCGATTCCATATTTTATGCTCTTTCCAGCGGTAGTCTCATTTTTTCTGTAGCTTGAAAATTTGCCGAGATATTTTAACTTTTCTGAAACTTGTCACTAATTTCTACGAAAACCATCAAAATGACCCATGCCCAGATCTCGGGAACGGCTTGACCGAATCGGCTCAAATTTTGCACACATCAACTAGACCCTAATTGGTGACGATCCACCAAAAATGAGCGAAATCGGTGAGACTGAATCCGAAAAGTGTCTCATTTAAAAAAGAATTACCCTATTCACTGGTTTTTTGACAAAGAGGCGTAAGTCCACAAATTGGCAAAATCCACTTTTTTTCATAAAACAATTTGCAATGGAATAACAAGTATACTGGTTTTTGAAAAATTAAAATATCTCAATAAATGTAGAAGATACAGAAGGTGTCCAAAGGGCGTAAGTCCCATCCAATTTTGACAAAGAGGCGTAAGTCCATCCATTTTCTGACAAAGAAGCGTAAGTCCAGGTGATTTTTTGACAAAGAGGCGTAAGTCCAGGTGGGTTTTTGACAAAGAGGCGTAAGTCCATTGAGCATTCTGACAAAGAGGCGTAAGTCCATTGAGCATTCTGACAAAGAGGCGTAAGTCCATAGGGCATTCTGACAAACAGGCGTAAGTCCATAGAGCATTCTGACAAACAGGCGTAAGTCCATAGAGCATTCTGACAAACAGGCGTAAGTCCATAGACCATCCCGATAAACCAGTGATAATTAACCGGAGACGAATGTCCACAGGTAATGTGGTGAAAATGGTGAACGTCCACTCATGAGATCACTGAGTGGTTTACTCAATACTGTTCCAATCAAATAATGACTTATGAATCCTACAAAAGTTTTTCTTAATCTCATCTCAATTGCATGAGGCGTACAATTCGTGTCTCAGAATGGACTCTTAAATCTTTATGAGGGGGATCAGACCTGAAAGATCAGCATTCTTCCTCACCAGAGTCCGATGAAGATGGTGAATGGTGCATTCATCTTCTTAGGCAGCACCTGGCCTAAAAGTCATGAGGTGCAGTGGAGAGGACTCATCCAAGCTGATAACCTCCTCTTGACACCTTGATGACACAGACATCACTGTTTTTGTGTTGGGCTGGACCCTCAAGCCGCTGGGAGGTGACGAGACAGCCGGCATTTCGCACACGTTTGCTTTCCTGTTGTTTATTTGATTTCACTGACAGCAAGTGAATGGTGTGCGAAAGTTGAAAAGTTTACATTGTCTCTGGAAAACCGAAACGAACAACGAGACGAGCTTGCATCAACTAAACAGCAGACTACAAAACTACAAACAGTGCAGTTGCATTACATTTAAATTGCAATTGCAATCCTGCGGTCGGGGGCACTTCGTCGTCGTCGTCTCGTCGTCTGCTGCTATGAGAAAATAAAGTGTGGTGTAAACCCGTGAATAAATCTTCTGGAGAGAAAAAGCTCGGAAGGGTAAAAAATATTCCACTATCTTGATTTTTGCATCGCATGCTTTCGTTTTCACATAGCTCCGGCTGGGGCATGCTTTTTAAGCGGTCTTGTTTTTCTTTCTGGCAGTTCTGCTGAATTTTTCGTTGTTATTTTTTTGCCCCCACCCCACCCCACCCCACCCCTCAAAGCAGAAGACGGCTTGTTGCTCAGCGTGCTGAATGTAACCAAGTGATCTATCCAGGCAGCCTTTGCACTCTTCTTTGATTAACTGGCACCTCCCTTCTTTGGCTATTATATTAATTTTCTTCTGTTCAAACAAGTCTTGTTATGCCTCGCCTCATCCTAATTTAAGCTGCGGCCGTTTATAGAAGATGTGGTCATGCTTTCATACCTTGTTACACATTGCTTCATAGTTTCTGATTTTCTGCGATTAAAGCTGATCATCTCACGATGAAGATGATGCACCTTTTTCTGTAGCCGAAATAAATACTCTCCCTCTTGCTTGAGATAGCTTTATTACATTGTTAATAACCTGAGCTTGAGCGGTTGGATGACACAGTCCTCTTTGTTGCCACTGTCGTGTAGTATATTTGATTGCTTTTGTTTCAGGTTCATCGGAATATGCCAGAGAGTAGAAAGCAAGTGTACCTGCGAAAGGAAATTCTTCGTACCACCATGCATCACCAGCCTTTCTGCCGTTCCAGCTGCAGTCATCGTACCCAGCATCCAAATTTTGTGAGTACATTTTTTAATCATCGCTTGGGGTTGGCTACTCGTTACTTCCTATGATGGAGGTTTCCTTTCTCTCCCCGTTCTTTGCTTGTTGCAGTTGCCGTTGGTGGCACACCAAATCTAGCTAAGTCGAAATCAATTGCTCTTGTCACCGAGAGATGGACACAACAGCCTAAGCTTGAAGTAAATATGTGATGAGGGATAAGTTTGATGAGTTCATAGCAAGAACATCATTACTATTGCGCCTCATACTCCAACATTCTGTCTACAGTTTTCTCTCTAGTCATATTTTCTTCCAGACTGATTTCATTTTTTTTCCCCTTGTGGTCTCCTTGCCAATGTTCTTGTGTCTTACCTGGGACTGGTAGGTGAGGTGATGAACCCACTGTACTGATCAATGCAAAACCATTTGCTTTTTGGTTCATTGATATATTTTTAAAACAATTTTACTTTCAACTGTTGTTGTTTTTAGTGGGAAATTTATGCAAACAAATAAGTTGACTGTCTTTTAATTATAATTGTTATCAAGGCACAGTAAAGAAAGGATAAAATGGTTTTGATTACCGAATACTAGCTCTAAAGAAAACATTTTCTCTCAGTCTTTCTCTCTGGTTTTGTTCTTTAATCTGCCTTGACCAGAATGGTTTTACACTGTTTCTAAATTTAAACAATTTCTTGTTTAGGTCAGCTTGACCACTGCAGTGTTAGTGCGTGCTGTGTTCCCACCCAGTTCTGTTTTGACTTCGCCTGCCGTGTTCCAAGCCTGCTGTAAGCTGTTCAGTTCATTTCAACTTGACTCTTTTTAAAGGTGAGTTCAATGTGGTTCCCCTGCTTGCCCCTTTACCCTTTCCTTTCTGATCCCTGATCCATGGAGCTTTGATTGCTATGATTGCTTTTGTTTCAGTTCCATTAGAATGTGCCAGAGGTAATGAACCTTGTACCTGCGAAAGGAAATTCTTCGTACCACCATGCATCACCAGCCTTTCTGCAGTCATCGTACCCAGCATCCAAATTTTGTGAGTACATTTTTTAGTCATTGCGAGGAGTTGGCTTCTTATTCTTTCCTATGATGGAGGTTTCCTTTCTCATCCCCTTCTTTGCTTGTTTTACTGTTGCCTTGGTGGCAAACCAAATCTAGCAAAGTCAAAATCAAACGCTATTGAGCCAAAATAATTAACATCGTCATGTTTTGGTGGGAAGGTTTCATTAAAATTGGCACATTTTGCTTCTAATCAGAGTTGTGAGTGGCATGTTGAAAGATTGATTCCTTCATTTTCTGTTAAGTGAATGTTTTTAATTTCTGATGAAGGTCAACAATCCCTTTTTGTATCTCGGCTGTGGCTATCACTTTGATTGACAAACAACCTTATCCACAACTCAATGATCGTTGTCTCACTGAAGTCTCTCTGCACTGCTAGCAGTTTGCCTTCATTAGTAAATTGTTTGTTATATTCATGACAGTTTCATCTTGGAAGAAATTGTTGTATTCTGATGAGAGCTTGCACTGTTCTGTTCTGATATAAACTAATTCAGATCAATCGTTTTTGGTTTTTTAATGCTGTATATTGTCAGGTTCACTGTAGATTCTTTGCAAATTACGCACCCACAGACTCACACTTGACTACTTGTCTGGTTCTGTTTTAAATTCAATGTAGCTTATATAAGGTTTATCTGTTTCAGCCCATGCCATTTGTGCCCTGATGGAGTATAGAAGGAATGGAGAGGGAGAGCTCAAAACATTGTCAGTCGAGTCACTCACCTAGTGGCCCAGACTTATGGATCTACTGAAGACACCACTCATTCGGTAAGAAACAATAAATATCCGCATGCCCTTGCAGTGAGAATTAAGAATGCTGCAAAATGACAGCTGCAGTACCATTCTGATATGACTAGGATTCTTATTCAATATTTTTATAACATTAACGAGAAAGCAACTAAGAACTCGATGTTTATTTCAAAAATAGTCTTTTAAGAATCAAATTAAAGTTTTACATAACATAGCAGTAAAAATAGTCTTTTAAGAATCAAATAGAAAGTTTTACTTAACATAGCAGTAAAAATAGTCTTTTAAGAATCAAATAGAAAGTTTCACATAACATGGCAGTAAAAATAGTCTTTTTAGAATCATATTGAAAGTTTCACATAACATGGCAGTCTGACTCTTTAAAGGTTTTCCTGACTGGCAATTCTTCAGGGATGAACTCTTTGGGAGTCTTTTTGGGAGACAACCATGCTGGATTCCAGAACCCTGTGAACAGACCAGTTGTTTTAGCTCTGGTTATATTATTGACTCTGGGAGCCTACTTGATAGGGTAAATTACCTTCCGGCGTAACAGGTCTCTTTGGTCCTCTGTGCCTTGTACATGCTTGAACAGTCTTGGGGCTCAATTTAGCCGCTTTGACAAACTGAAAAGAGGAGGAAAAGATTATCAGCTTAGGGCAACAATGATATGACGTGTGAAGGCATAGTATTAAAGTTACTTACACCCTCACATTCTTCACAGGTGTGTCCCTCTAAGTTCTTCCTGCGCTTTCCGCGCACTTTCTTTGTTGTTTCTTCAGATTTAGGCACTCTGCGTATGAATGGATTCATGTGTTAATATGACATCTGAATATTGGTTTTTTTTTCTTGCAATCTATCAATGTTTACAGTACCTGTCATAGCTGCTTGGTGTTTTGGGCTTTGGCTGATCACCTCTTGGTGGAGTCTTGGGCGGCGAATCACTATTGCCTTTTGTTGTCTGAGCACTTAAACTGAAAAGAAGAAAATAAAAAAACCATTGTCAGCCAAGTTCTTAATACATGAGTATTATTTGTCTGGATCATTGTCCTCTTATGAATTTTTCTATTGTCCCTTTGATAACCTAGGGAGGGAGCTGCTTCACAAAGTCATATAGCTATTTTAAACAAACTTACCTTTGTTTTAGATCTTTCAGCTCTTTTTCCAAAGCTTCAATTCTTTTCTTGTAGTCGGGGCTATTTTTCGTTGACATTTTTTGAAATTGATGAGCGACTTATGACTGACAACACACAAACTTTCGACTTGTCGTTAAATTCACAAGTTCAATCAGACGCGGAGGCTTGGAGGTCAATGACCGTTGTTGCCAAGCCCAAGGAGCAGCCAGGATGGTGGGGTTGGCGCAGGGACTGCCGGCCTGTAATTTCATTACCAACATTGCCAAACGTTTCATGAGTATTTCATGGCAATGTTGACTCCGTGATCAGTCAAAGCTCAAATATTTTCCATTCCAAATAATTTATTTATTGTTTTTAGGTAACGCATAATCAAAAAGCCTGAAAAATTCTGGGAACCAGATGCAGCTTTAAGTCTGTGGAGTTGGCAGCTTTGAGCGCGCGACACTGGATTGGTCCCCGCGGTGCTGCATTCTTCATTGGCTGCGAGATGGCTGCAGTGTGCAAAGGAATTGAATGTAAGTCGCGCGTCGAATGACCGACATTTCCGACATAAATTAGTATCATGTTTAGGCTGCAGTAGAGAAGATAGAATTAGATTGTTGCTGAGCGAAGCGAAAAGTCAAAAATGGGCGGGAATGGGGACTGGATGAGGAGGGGAGAGTTAGAGAGAGAGAGAGTACGGTGCAAGGGTCACCAACCTCGTTGGTGCAGCGTTAGCAACAGCCAGTAATTTATTCCCTATCATAATATTATAGCCTAAAAGGCCGACAGGCAGATAGTTTTTTAAAAAATATCTTAAGTACGGTTTTCAACCGTTTATATGGGGACTTTTGAGTTATATATTACTATAACCGCCTTTATCTGGGGACGCGAGGATATTTGATTGTGCTAGTTGGCAACATCTGGAGGCATCGTTCTTTGAATTTGAGATGCTGGTTGATTGTTGTGGAGACGTTTGTGATGTCGTTTTTAACGATGATTGATATTCTTGTGCTTTGAAGGTCTGATAAAATGAAGCCTCAAAAATCAAGTAAACGATCTGCTTGCCTGGTAGGGCTCTGCGGCGTCGAACCACCAGGTTAGTATAGAAACCCAGCCAACAATCTATTGTGTTTTGTAGTTATTCCTGGTGTTCCTTTTTCATGGATTAGAAGTAGTAGTTCATAGTCGAACTCTTACCACCACAGCATCTTAAATTTGAACTGGTACTCTACTGTTGCTCATGTGTGAATGAACCAGCTAACCTGTACAACCACAACAGTAACTTAGCCAAACTCTCAAGGAATGGTTACATCTTGCTTTCATTGTCTGTTTCTTCTTCTTCTTCTTCGTATTATTCTTGTTTTTATTTTATAATAAATAAATTGAGTGTCTTTTTGTCTTTCCAGCTGATCCATCAAGACATTCAGGACCCCTTCGAGAGAAACGACATCAAGTACCTCAAGGTAAAGTGGCAATAATCTTAACGATCCGAAAATAGATATGATTTTGGTTCTTTGCTCCCCAATTCATAGTAAATTCTCTCTTTCATTGGCTGTTATTAGATGACGGTTGTGAATCCGATGCCTCACTAAGCTCCTTCACCGGCTCTGAACGTAATTTGTTAGACGAACTTTGGCTAGCACGTGAGTGAAATGATTGATTAGTGATATTTTTCCGCAAGACCTTTAAAACCAAGGCTTTCACTTATCTTGTGATTTTCTTTAGAACATGTTCCAGCTTCATTGCAACCTACAGGGCAGAACTTAGTGTCTTACTCCTCTAGTCCAAACAAAGAAAATATTATAGCTGGTGAGGAGCAGGAAACTGGTAATAATCTTGTTGTGTGCAACTGCCAATTAAAACACACATTGTTTGCTGTATGATTAAAATAATAGCCATAAGCCTTCTTTCATTAATATTTGTATTGTCTATGCTGCAGGGACAAGTCAAATGTCAGAACATGTCAAGAAATCAAAAATACCCAAACCAATTGTGCAACGCAGAAATCTTGGTGTGCCAAGAAGACTGGTGATACAGAGTAATATTGTCTTCATTGCCGAAATTTCGTTACCTATCAGGAGATTTTTTTTGTCAACTCTAATTCATTCTTATTCTTTGCAGCTAACTGCTTGTCCAAACAAACAAAGAATACGCCATCTGCTGCCAAAAGTTTACTGGACACACTCAAACAGTCATCACCAGAATGTGGTAAAATTGAACAGCACGTTGTTGGCAATGGAGAAGGTTCTCTCAAAGGTGATTAAACTTAATTGCCAATCAATTTTTCAAACTGAAAATTTTGCTATCTAAATAAATAACATAAATTTGCTTTTGCTTTACAGGAAATTGTGTGTCTGAAGAGCCCATAATTTCAGATGATGCACCGGACACACATCCATCATCACCAGGACCTAACTTAAGGGGAAAGCAACATAAACCATTTGCTGTTGGCAGCATGAAAGTTTCTCCTAAAGGTAAAATATATTTAATTAATTTTTTTTTTAAATGAAACTTTTGCTGGGGTCAGTGCAGGGAAAAACTGGACACCCCATATTTTATTTCAAAGGCTGTATGCACAGGCTCAACAACTATCATGTAATAACACGCTGATGCCACGGAACAACTTTTGATAGTTGTTATGCCTGTGCATACGGTATTTGAAGTAAAGTATGGGGGGTTTAGTTTTTCCCCTGTCCAGTTCTTCCCCGCTCTGACCCTATCTTCATGAATAACATACTTTGCTTTTGCTTTTTAGGAAACTGTGTGTCTGAAATAAATGGAGAAACCATTCTTCCTGCTGCAAGTGCTTTACAAGAGACACATCTGCCATCATCATCTAAGCAAGATGATCAAGATCTTGGTGCGGAGCAACATGGATCACATTCTGTTGGCAATGAGGAAGTTTCTTTGCAAGATGGTCAAGAAGAGAGCAATGAAGATACTCATAAAGGTAACATATTTGAGTGCAAAAAAGTCTAATCTTTAAAAATAATTATTTCTTGAAAATATTAAACTTATTCTTACACTTGCTTGACAGGAAGCAGCTTTTCTTTGAATGGAAGTGCAGACCATGGTTTATCGTCCCCTCTAAAGTCATCTCCAGAACTGAGTGAAAACGAACAGCCTGTGAGCAATACAAAAGCTTCTCGTAAAGGTACATTTTTGGTCACATTTTGTTTTGACTTAAATCCTTTTTATTTTACGGTCAGAGTCTTTGCTGGCTGACAGATGCTTACAGCTGTTGTATTTCTCTTCTAGTTGTTTCTCCCTCTGAAGAGCAGCTAACTCCCTATCAAAGATTAAGACTGAATAATCTGGCTGAAAATCAGAATCATTGGGAACTTGTGAAGCAGAGAAACCCTGGTACATGAATTATCTTTGCTCACAAATCAAAGTTAGTAATTCCTTTACAAACCTCTATTTTGAAACTGTAATTAATTGTTTGCTCGTTAGGTGTGCTGGCTCCTCTTTCAATGAATTTGCCGCTAATTTCCAAGACTTCAAAGTTTAAACGAACCGGCTTCAACAACTGTTCTAATGACTTCAATACATCATCAGGTACAAAATCCATCTCCTTTGCTCTCATTATGTATACACTAAGCGTATGGTTTTTGGAAGAATTTTCTTGTGTATTGCAGGCAGGAAAGTACCTACAAGAAATAGCAGTGAGGTAGCTAAACAGCTACTCAAAGAAACAATATCCAGCTCATCTGATGATTTGGGTGAGGACTCATCAGACGGAGGCATTGTCCCATTAACAGGAACAGAAGAAGAAGATTCAGATTCATCTAGTCCTTCCTCAAAGAAATCTGTGAATGGTATGCATGCAAAATATTTTATCGCCTTTAACTGTTGTTACCGTTGTTACTTTACAATTATTTTACAGGTGCAAAGAAATCTCTTTTTGGGAAAAATAAAACATCAATTAAACATACATCAGCTCAGATTATAGCATCAAGTCAGGGTTCTGCTGTCTCAGAAAAGTTTCGCAAAAGTACTCGTCCCCTACATTCTAACAATAATACTGCTTCAAAGAACCAGCAGCCCAGAGGTATGACCACCAAATTCTAAAACTTGGTTGTAGTCAACTATGTGACTATAACTGTAAATTTTGATATTTTAGAAATTATGAATGAAACTTCTTCTGTTCTCTTTCATTGGTTGATCAACATACAATACCTTGTTTCCTTAGGTGCCCAAAAGCCTCCTTCCTCATTGAAGCCCCAACTTCAGAATACGAAATCTGGAACGCTATTGTTTGCTGATGATGATGAGTTTATTACTCCTCCTAATGTCAATGGAACGCTATTGTTTGCTGGTGATGATGAGTTTATTACTCCTCCTAATGTCAATGCAACAAAGAGAAAAGCAGTGTCACTAGGTTCCAAACCTCTGGACAAACCTGATGTCAGTTCCTCTCCAAATAACCTCATCTCACAGCAAAACCTTGGTTTGTTATTTTTTTAGTTACTTAACTCCCTTTTCTTTTATTTCTATATTAAGATACAATTATTTTTTTCTCTTAGGTGGCCAAGAGCCTCCTTCCTCATCGAAGCCCCAACTTCAGAATACGAAATCTGGAACTCCATTGTCCGCTATTGATGCTGAGCATAATACTACTCCTAATGTTAATGCAGAAAATAAAAGGAGAGCAAAATCACTAGGTTCAACGAATCTGGATAAAATTGAGCTCACCTCCTCTTCCAATAATCTCATCTCACAGCAAAACCTTGGTATGTTATTTTTTTTAGTTACTGAACTAACTTTTTTTTATTACTTGATTAAGATACAATTATTTTTTCTCTTAGGTGCCCAAAAGACTCCTTCCTCATCGAAGCCCCAACTTCAGAAAAGAAAATCTGGAACGCTATTGTTTACTGATGATGATGAGTTTATTACTCCTCCTAATGTCAATGCTCCAAAGAGAAAAGCAGTGTCACTAGGTTCCATATCTCTGGATAAACCTGATGTCAGTTCCTCTCCCAATAATCTCATCTCACAGCAAAACCTTGGTATGTTATTTTTTTAGTTACTGAACTAACTTTTTTTTATTACTTGATTAAGATACAATTATCTTTTCTCTTAGGTGCCCAAAAGCCTCCTTCCTCATCGAAGCCCCAACCTCAGAAAAGGAAATCTGGAACTCCGTTGTCCGCTATTGATGCTGAGCATAATACTACTCCTAATGTTAATGCAGAAAATAAAAGGAAAGCAAAATCACTAGGTTCAACGAATCTGGATAAAATTGGGCTCAGCTCCTCTTCCAATAATCTCAGCAGACAGCAAAAAATTGGTTTGTTTTTTTTTTTTCAATATTATTGCTCACTATTTTTTCCTTTGACTTTTTCATTTACTTTGGTTTTTCTTTCTCAGGTCCCAAAACATCCCTGAAGTCAAACTCAACTTCATCAAACAAGGCTGTTTCACAAACTTCTAGTTCAAGTTCAGAGGATTCTGATCATTCATTGACTGACATAGATAATGTCTCAGTTTCTGGTAATAGAATATTCATATTGCAGTTTCTGTTTTATAGTATTGATTTGTCTCCTTCCTCCATTTTAAACTTCTGTCTGTTCTTTTACCAGGTTGTGATAATGATTTGTCAGAACCACTGTCAGCTGGTGAATTACATGACCATCTTCAGACAACAAAACAAAAACCTCCAAGGAAAGTTGAACTTAAAAGGGAGAGAAAGAAGCTTCGTAACTGTGGCAAGTCTTATGTTAGACAAAATGGAAAAACAGTTATGGAAAGAAAGCCATCTGAAGTTCATGTCTGTTCTAAACTGAAATGTCAAGACATTATCACTGAAGAAATTGCCGATACTTTGTGTCAAGAGTTTTGGAATTTAGCTGATATTGACAGAGAGAGACAGTACATTGCCTCCAGGATCAACCGCTGTCGTCCTGTGAGAAGACGACAAAGATTTGACGACAGTGAACGTAGCAGGAATTTCCAGTACAAATATTACCTTGACATCAATGGAGAGCGGCATCAGGTGTGCAAAAGTACATTTTTGGGCACTCTATGTCTTTCAGAAAGAATGGTTCGCACTGTTACAGACCAAGTTGCCTCTGCAGTCTCCAGCTTGCCAGTAAATGATAGGAGAGGACATTGTGCTCCGAAGCACAAATTACCAGCTGCAACAGAAGCAGCAATCAAGAAACACATTGATTCTTTTCCATCTTATGTATCACATTATGCACGGGAACAAACAAATGCTCTATACTTTGCATCAAATCTCAACTATAAGAAGATGTACCAATTGTACTGCGAGGCAGATTATCCAAAAGTATCATACTCTGTATATTATTTACGTGTAAAGGCATCAGGAAGAAAATTTAAAAAGGCAAGCTTTGCTACTTGCTCCAAATGTGACAGATTTAAGTTACAAATTGATGCAGCAACATCAGAAGATGAGAGGAGGTCATTAAGAATTCAGCTTGAGAGACATCACAGGAAGGCTGAACAAGCATATGCTTTGAAAAGGGATATGAAAGAGGAGGCTGAAGCAGATCCTACCATGCGCGTGCTTGTCTATGACATGGAAAAAGTACTACCCTGCCCCTATCTGAAGTGCAAAGATGCATTTTACCTGCGACAACTCAGTGTCTTTAATGTAACTGTAACAGACACCACCACTAAGCGCACCACAGTAGGCTGAAACACCCTTTACGGCGCTCAAAACCTATATTTTAGCCATTTTTGATCGTATATGTCCCAAAATTGGTACAGACCCTCTTTTGGTCTTACTTTATGAGATTTTGACCAAGCGGCGGCAAGTGTGACCTTATCTCAGCCGTGGTTCACAGAAAATTGATTTAATATAATCGTTTTTATGTTGTATATTTCTGAGTCTGCGGGAGCACTCTCTCTTTCCACTAGATCAATGCAAAACATATTGTAGGTCTTTTTTAATTGTTAATTTCAGACGAAACAATTGAATACCGCTTAAAGGAGTCAAAAACATCACTTAAATTATATGTGCGTTCTTAAAAGCAATATTGTAAGAAATCATGGTTACAGATTTTATAACAACTGTCAAACTTCAATATCCTAAGATCAATGATATACCATTTAACTCTTCATGGAACAATAACATGGCAGGCTCAATAGCCTGGTTATCGAAGGGGTCAACTAAAAGTGAAAGAACAACTGTGGCACACAGTTTTTAAGACTTCAGCTTTAGGTTTTTTTTTTCTGAAAGAGCTGATCACAGGATCAGATGAAACAACATTGCAGTCAGAAGCTGCCTTCCCATCAATTCTGTTGCACTTTCCGGGTGGTCTTTTCTGAAGGGTTAGTTGCAGAGAAGAGGCGGGGGGGGGGGGGGCTAGGGAAAAGGAACCAAAAAGCACATGAAAAGATAAGGGATGGTTGGGATGGAGAGACGGTTGCTTGGATTCTTTCTTCGTTCTACCGAAAACGGGTAAATTGCCAATTTTATAATGTTTCACAGCCGCGTATTACTGTTTGCGCAAATATGCGCAGGTTTTCTCTGTTGATCCTCTCAATTGACACATAGGTTGATAATTTCCAGCGCTGAAAACTGCTTGATAGTGCTTGATTCTATAGTAGATCTCAAACTTTTGTTTATAAAGTAAAAATTATGCAAATAAAGCGATTATATGCACACCAACACCCTTCAAATTATCGCAGGAAAATAACTCGGGTATCATTTTGAACGGGAATACTTGTTCTTTAAAATGGAACAACCAGAGGTTCAGAATCTAGATGAAAAGCCGTCAAAATCACAGTGGCGTTTTGTTGCATTTTTTACTAAAAATAACACATTATCACAGGTTTTAAATTTGACGGCCTGTAGTAGTCATAGTTTTGGTCTGACAACAAAAATACGACCAAATTTGAAATCTGCGAAAAATTTCCCATCCGATGGACAAGGAGGTTGCCCGTTTGAACGATTTTTAAGAAAGAGGTTTTGAGCGCCTACAAGGGTGTTTTAGCCCACTGTGCGCACCCACTGTTACATGTGGGATGAAGTTGAAGGAGGGCGCTCTGCCAATTCAATAGCATCATCAGTCCTGAAGCATATCATATCTGAAGTTCCTCATGGTGTCAAAAGAATTGTAATCTTCTCTGATGCTTGCACATCCCAGAATCGAAACAGTCATGTGGCCGCTATGTACCATGTTGCACTACAAGAGCACCCAACTCTTCAAACCATTGAGCACATCTTTTTAATCCCAGGCCATACTCACCTTGAAGTGGATAACAAGCACTCTGTTATGGAACGCTTCAAGAGCAACAGGGATAAAGTCAGTCATCCCGAAGAATATTATGACCTTATTCATGAAGCGGGTCTCACAGATTTGGAAAATTTTCCAGATGGAAAATTTTTTGTTGTTCGTATGCATAAGAAGTTCTACAACTTCGCTGATCTTTTAAGTGGACCCCTTATTAAAAGGGAGGTCACACTGAATCAAAACAAGTTCAACTGGCTGGATACAAATTGGTTCAGATACACCAAAGAAAAGCTGGGATTAGTTGAGGTGAAGGCATCTTACAACCCTCTTGCGCATTTTGATGTGCTCAGTTTTCTTCGGCGTGGAATCAAGTCATCAGCTGTCGCACACCTTGCACCACTGCTGAAAAAGTTCTACACCTCTCCGCAGCCTATTTCAGAGTTGAAGAAGAAGGACTTGATATCCATGCTCCCATTCATTGACAAGAAGTACCATGAATTTTACCACAGCCTTCCTACTTCTCCAACAGCACAGGATGTTGATCCCGACTTAGAAGATTGAGATTCAAATTTTGGGGAGCTGTTCAAATCTGCTATTCCAATGAATTTTGTTACAAATGCTTTTAATTCCTATTAAGTAAAAGCTCAGAACATAGTACTCGTTGGCTGGTTGAATATTTTAACATTCAACCTTCCCTTGCACTTAGTCTGTAAGTTTTATGTAACTTGTAACTAGTCATAACAGCCTGCATTACTGTTCTTAAAGGATTTCCAATGCATTCTGTAACTGTTTGTTTTAACCAGTAAAGTAATGAAATTGAACCTAGATGTTTTGAAATAATTTATTGACTTGTTATTTATTAATAGGCCAAATAGTTAAATTTTTTGCATTCCCTTGCATTTACTTTCTAAGATGTATTTAAATTGACTTATACGGGTTAGTATAGTTATCTTGCAAAAGATGATATTATGTTAATAAATTTCACTATCTACATTTCTATAATTGGTAGTTTTAACTAGTAAAATGATGACTATATGTTATGAATTTTTTATTTATTGATTGTTATAATTGGTCGAATAGTTTAATTTCTTTGCATTCCCTTGCATTTTCTTTTTAAGATGTATTTAAGCTGTTACTGCTCTTTATTAACTATTGAAACTAGATCTCCTGATTATCTTGCAAAGATTATTTTAACAAAATGTAAATGAATGCAACTAATGCATTTCTATATTCTATGTTCGACTGTATTTAGCATTTCATAGTGCTGTTGATGAAATAACAAGTTATTTTACTATTTTGTCTTTAGTGTTTTTCATTTGTTTGCCTACCACTTATCACCAGTTGGTTGGTGGATCTCTTTTGATGCAAACACCCCCTTACATAGGAGGATGACATTGGGAGAGGGATAACAATTTAAAGAAAATAATAACAATTCATAATTTATTTGTTCCCTTTGATGCTGCTGCTGCCTTCTAAGACCATCTCCTTTTCCCTTCGTTCTTGTGACACGCATGTGACCACCTGTGCATACAAAGAAAATTAGTTCTTAAAAAAGAAAATGCAGCCCACACTGCTCTGCACTGGGCAATTAAAGTTTCTCAGTTTTAAAAGGGCATGCGCATATTTATTGTTTCTTACCGAATGAGTGGTGTCTTCAGTAGATCCATAAGTCTGGGCCACTAGGTGAGTGACTCGACTGACAATGTTTTGAGCTCTCCCTCTCCATTCCTTCTATACTCCATCAGGGCACAAATGGCATGGGCTGAAACAGATAAACCTTATATAAGCTACATTGAATTTAAAACAGAACCAGACAAGTAGTCCAGTGTGAGTCTGTGGGTGCATAATTTGCAAAGAATCTACAGTGAACCTGACAATATACAGCATTAAAAAACCAAAAACGATTGATCTGAATTAGTTTATATCAGAACAGAACAGTGCAAGCTCTCATCAGAATACAACAATTTCTTCCAAGATGAAACTGTCATGAATATAACAAACAATTTACTAATGAAGGCAAACTGCTAGCAGTGCAGAGAGACTTCAGTGAGACAACGATCATTGAGTTGTGGATAAGGTTGTTTGTCAATCAAAGTGATAGCCACAGCCGAGATACAAAAAGGGATTGTTGACCTTCATCAGAAATTAAAAACATTCACTTAACAGAAAATGAAGGAATCAATCTTTCAACATGCCACTCACAACTCTGATTAGAAGCAAAATGTGCCAATTTTAATGAAACCTTCCCACCAAAACATGACGATGTTAATTATTTTGGCTCAATAGCGTTTGATTTTGACTTTGCTAGATTTGGTTTGCCACCAAGGCAACAGTAAAACAAGCAAAGAAGGGGATGAGAAAGGAAACCTCCATCATAGGAAAGAATAAGAAGCCAACTCCTCGCAATGACTAAAAAATGTACTCACAAAATTTGGATGCTGGGTACGATGACTGCAGAAAGGCTGGTGATGCATGGTGGTACGAAGAATTTCCTTTCGCAGGTACAAGGTTCATTACCTCTGGCACATTCTAATGGAACTGAAACAAAAGCAATCATAGCAATCAAAGCTCCATGGATCAGGGATCAGAAAGGAAAGGGTAAAGGGGCAAGCAGGGGAACCACATTGAGCTCACCTTTAAAAAGAGTCAAGTTGAAATGAACTGAACAGCTTACAGCAGGCTTGGAACACGGCAGGCGAAGTCAAAACAGAACTGGGTGGGAACACAGCACGCACTCACAGCACAGCAACACTGCAGTGGTCAAGCTGACCTAAACAAGAAATTGTTTAAATTTAGAAACAGTGTAAAACCATTCTGGTCAAGGCAGATTAAAGAACAAAACCAGAGAGAAAGACTGAGAGAAAATGTTTTCTTTAGAGCTAGTATTCGGTAATCAAAACCATTTTATCCTTTCTTTACTGTGCCTTGATAACAATTATAATTAAAAGACAGTCAACTTATTTGTTTGCATAAATTTCCCACTAAAAACAACAACAGTTGAAAGTAAAATTGTTTTAAAAATATATCAATGAACCAAAAAGCAAATGGTTTTGCATTGATCAGTACAGTGGGTTCATCACCTCACCTACCAGTCCCAGGTAAGACACAAGAACATTGGCAAGGAGACCACAAGGGGGAAAAAAATGAAATCAGTCTGGAAGAAAATATGACTGGAGAGAAAACTGTAGACAGAATGTTGGAGTATGAGGCGCAATAGTAATGATGTTCTTGCTATGAACTCATCAAACTTATCCCTCATCACATATTTACTTCAAGCTTAGGCTGTTGTGTCCATCTCTCGGTGACAAGAGCAATTGATTTCGACTTAGCTAGATTTGGTGTGCCACCAACGGCAACAGCAACAAGCAAAGAACGGGGAGAGAAAGGAAACCTCCATCATAGGAAGTAACGAGTAGCCAACCCCAAGCGATGATTAAAAAATGTACTCACAAAATTTGGATGCTGGGTACGATGACTGCAGCTGGAACGGCAGAAAGGCTGGTGATGCATGGTGGTACGAAGAATTTCCTTTCGCAGGTACACTTGCTTTCTACTCTCTGGCATATTCCGATGAACCTGAAACAAAAGCAATCAAATATACTACACGACAGTGGCAACAAAGAGGACTGTGTCATCCAACCGCTCAAGCTCAGGTTATTAACAATGTAATAAAGCTATCTCAAGCAAGAGGGAGAGTATTTATTTCGGCTACAGAAAAAGGTGCATCATCTTCATCGTGAGATGATCAGCTTTAATCGCAGAAAATCAGAAACTATGAAGCAATGTGTAACAAGGTATGAAAGCATGACCACATCTTCTATAAACGGCCGCAGCTTAAATTAGGATGAGGCGAGGCATAACAAGACTTGTTTGAACAGAAGAAAATTAATATAATAGCCAAAGAAGGGAGGTGCCAGTTAATCAAAGAAGAGTGCAAAGGCTGCCTGGATAGATCACTTGGTTACATTCAGCACGCTGAGCAACAAGCCGTCTTCTGCTTTGAGGGGTGGGGTGGGGTGGGGTGGGGGCAAAAAAATAACAACGAAAAATTCAGCAGAACTGCCAGAAAGAAAAACAAGACCGCTTAAAAAGCATGCCCCAGCCGGAGCTATGTGAAAACGAAAGCATGCGATGCAAAAATCAAGATAGTGGAATTTTTTTTACCCTTCCGAGCTTTTTCTCTCCAGAAGATTTATTCACGGGTTTACACCACACTTTATTTTCTCATAGCAGCAGACGACGAGACGACGACGACGAAGTGCCCCCGACCGCAGGATTGCAATTGCAATTTAAATGTAATGCAACTGCACTGTTTGTAGTTTTGTAGTCTGCTGTTTAGTTGATGCAAGCTCGTCTCGTTGTTCGTTTCGGTTTTCCAGAGACAATGTAAACTTTTCAACTTTCGCACACCATTCACTTGCTGTCAGTGAAATCAAATAAACAACAGGAAAGCAAACGTGTGCGAAATGCCGGCTGTCTCGTCACCCCCCAGCGCTTGAGGGTCCAGCCCAACACAAAAACAGTGATGTCTGTGTCATCAAGGTGTCAAGAGGAGGTTATCAGCTTGGATGAGTCCTCTCCACTGCACCTCATGACTTTTAGGCCAGGTGCTGCCTAAGAAGATGAATGCACCATTCACCATCTTCATCGGACTCTGGTGAGGAAGAATGCTGATCTTTCAGGTCTGATCCCCCTCATAAAGATTTAAGAGTCCATTCTGAGACACGAATTGTACGCCTCATGCAATTGAGATGAGATTAAGAAAAACTTTTGTAGGATTCATAAGTCATTATTTGATTGGAACAGTATTGAGTAAACCACTCAGTGATCTCATGAGTGGACGTTCACCATTTTCACCACATTACCTGTGGACATTCGTCTCCGGTTAATTATCACTGGTTTATCGGGATGGTCTATGGACTTACGCCTGTTTGTCAGAATGCTCTATGGACTTACGCCTGTTTGTCAGAATGCTCTATGGACTTACGCCTGTTTGTCAGAATGCCCTATGGACTTACGCCTCTTTGTCAGAATGCTCAATGGACTTACGCCTCTTTGTCAGAATGCTCAATGGACTTACGCCTCTTTGTCAAAAACCCACCTGGACTTACGCCTCTTTGTCAAAAAATCACCTGGACTTACGCCTCTTTGTCAGAAAATGGATGGACTTACGCCTCTTTGTCAAAATTGGATGGGACTTACGCCCTTTGGACACCTTCTGTATCTTCTACATTTATTGAGATATTTTAATTTTTCAAAAACCAGTATACTTGTTATTCCATTGCAAATTGTTTTATGAAAAAAAGTGGATTTTGCCAATTTGTGGACTTACGCCTCTTTGTCAAAAAACCAGTGAAGTGCAGAGGTCTGCGGGAAGCTATGTAAATAATAGAAATAGGTGTTGTCAAAACGCCACAACATCTTTTTGCGATCAAGGAGGGATCAAAGCAACCCTCTGAGGTGTAAGCAGATTCATTTCTCGCACAGTATCGGAGTGAGTGCCAAAATCCAAAAAGTGTCACTAGGTGCCCCACCCTCCCTTACAACTTGAAACACTAATGAAGACTTAAATTCATGCAGAGAAGAAGATTGATTGGAGAAAGAATAACCATTTATACTGTTCTCCCACCATTCCCTGAACTGCTGGTACAGAGCATTAACAAGGGATTAGTATACATTAAGCAAAAACATACACGAAGAATGAATAGTTTTCTCCAGTCCCACATCCTAAGTGTTACCAAAGGGCTTGTTGGCGGAATGAGCACCGCCAACGCGGTTACTTTTAAATTTTAGGCTAAGTTAGATAGGCATCGGTTGGCCTGGACGACGCCACGATTTGTGTGTCGTTTCGCAATGTTTTCCGGCGGGCGTCCGGGCCGTGTTGACTTCAGTGAAGGGACCCCAGAGTGACCTATACTCGGTCACACGGACGGCTCTCCGCGCGGCAGGGTGTGCGTCACGCGCAGACTTTGAACGAAGGGCTGCCTCGCGCTGGAAGCGGCGAGCAGCGAAAATCCCTTCACTAAGGCCGGCACCGATGGTTAGCGTAAGGGAGTTTGTGCGCGGTGTCGTGGTAGCACTGCGTTATCGGCCAGAGTCGAAGGGCTGGAGCGCGGTGCTCCGGGGCACTGCGAGGACAGTCAGAGACGGAGAGTCTGAGAGGGTAGTTGTAGTTGGCTAGTGGATGAGTAAGAGTTCATGTAAGAGTTTGCAAAATATATAAGATTTACGATCAACTTCGTTACGTTTCTTCACGAAAAAACACCGATCACTGCGGACTCCCCAACATTTTGGCGCAGTCGGTAGGACCCTTATTGGAACTGTTGGGGCGAGTCTGCAGGGCTGAGGTGAGTATTTTGTGTTTGAATTTTCTTCCGATTACTTTTGGCGTAAACGAAGTTATTTTGACGTTTTAATGTTAAAAATTTTTTTTTTTTTTGTTTGCTGTACGTGAGTGTGTGTC
>NW_023144632.1:2398049-2489272 GCF_012932325.1 Thrips palmi | reverse complement strand
ACGGGCACGCCAGTTCCGCAGGTGCTGGAGTACAGCAGTGGCAGAGGCAGCCGCAGTCGGGGCTCCACTGGAAGGAAACGTGCAAGGCGGCACAGCGACGGCGCGTCCAGCTCAGCCAGCTCCACGCCGTCCACGGCCTCGACGATGCACAGGAGCAGGCCGTCGGACTACGCGGACGCGGCCACCATCAGGTTGATGCTGCAGGGCATCAAGAAGTTCGGCGGGGGTGCCGACGAGAGCGTCGCCGCCTACCTGGCCTCGGTGGAACGGGTGGCCCAGGCGGAGGGCATGGGCGACAGGGTGAAGCTGAAGCTGGTGAGTTACAGCCTGTGTGATACAGCGGCGGAGACGTTTGACAACAGCCTCAACAGCTGGAGGAAGGCGAAGCGGCACTTGGTGAAGCTGTTCGGCCGCAGTGAGCACGAGGTGGAGACCCACTTCAGGTCCTTGGTGCAGAGCAAGGACGAGACGGTGGCCGAGTACGCACGGCGGGTCAAGGCGGCCGGCGACCGTGTGCTGGCCAGGAAGTGCGCCAGGGTGACGGCGCGGGGGCGCGGCGCGGTGCTCGCCGTGTGGGAGGACACCGTGGTGGACGTGTTCCGGCAGGGGGTGGACCCCGCGGTGCAGGCGCGCCTGGAGAAGGGGCTTGCTTTTCAGACCACGAAGCCGACCCTGGAGGACGTCATCAACATCGCGAGCAACGTCGAGAGGTCAAACCGTGCGGCGACGGCAAGGTTCGGCGTGCGCACTGTCGCGGTGGGCGCGGAGCAAATGGAGGAGGAGCCGACGCCGCAGCATCATTGGGTCCGCGGCAGGTGCGAGGGCGAGACCCGCAGGTGTTACAGGTGTGACCAAGTCGGGCACTTGGCGCGACAGTGTTCGCAGGACGGCGACGGTAGCGGTGACGCGTCGTGCCAGATCTGTCTGCAGACAGGGCACACGGCGGTTAGTTGTGATTACAGGTACGCGCCGTCCGACATGCCAGCTGGAACGTGCAGTGTGAACGCAGCTCCGGGAGAATCACCACAGGGCCTGGAAAGATAGGCGCGGCGGGCGCTGCCCCAAGCCCTCGAAGCAAGGTCAAGGACAACGGACAAGCAGACAGCGAGATAAGTATGTGTGGTGTTCGGAGGCGGTGAAAGTGCCGGCAGAGTGGGCGTGGAGCCATGGGCGCTCCATGCGCGGCACACGGGATTTTTCCCGATCCGACACCGCATGACAAGTCGAGCGCGAATCAGGTAATGAGTTTGGATACAGTGTTGTGGATCCGCGTGACGGCCGCGGCGTCGACACGCGCCCTCCCTTTCCCCGGTCCGAGTCGACGCGGAGCCGGGGAAGGACCAGCCGCCAGAGAGAGAGAGAGAGAGAGAGAGAGAGAGAGAGAGAGAGAGAGGCGTGGTACTGGAGGGCGGGTGTGGCGGGTGTGAAGCGGCATGGGGCCTGGCCAAGCCCCGTCACAGCAGCGGGCCGAATGCAAGTGGTAGGAAAAAGGAAGTTTAGAGAGTATGAGAAATCGTTGTAGGTAAAGGTGATTTGTTAAATTGGCCGCTGAGAAGAAGTGGTATGTGCAGGGTTTGTTTGGAATAGCCTTGTCAGTCACTACCATCGGTTCTACTCGGTCCGTTCTCACAATCAGAAGGTCGAATGCTTTCCCTTCGGACTGAAAAGTGAGACGCCAAGGTTAACGGTGAGAGTATGATTTTAATTAATTTGTGAGTTTCAGGAAAATTTGATGTGATGGAAAGAGGTTGTCATCGCCGAGCATGTGGACCTTGACAAGGATTCAAAGTAATCTCACATGAGGGGTGACGAGCCAGGACAGCACGAGTTAAGTTAAGTTAATTTTTAAGTAAATTGTCATAGGTTAAGTTGCAGTTGTAAGAAATTTTAAGTTAGGTTAAGATTCAAGAATAGTTTCCGCGGTTGGAAAGAAAATTAATATTGAAAGTGACTAATGATTTGTATTTGGTTTCTATTGTTCAAAGGAAAGCTCTTGAGGACAGAGCGATGCAGTCCACTCGCCCGTAACTGCACTGGAAGCACTCGTGTACAGCGCCCCCTTGGAACAACGACTCCAGGCAACAGAGGGGACCCCACAACCCAAGGATGCCAACCTCGGAGTGAACCGAGAGCCGTGCCCAGCCTGGAGTACGCAACGGCGGGCAGGCTGCGCCGCAACTAGAGATGATACCGTGCCCGGTGGAGCAACGTGTGGCCGCAGTGACGGGCCATTCACCGAGTCATTCAACGGGTCATTCATTGGCCATCGGACATTCATCGGAGTGATAACATCGGGAGGCGCAAGTCTTGCTTGCCTCGGAACGGCGGAGTGTCTGAGTTGGGTGGGTCCACTGTGAGCCGAGTCCAGCCTGCAGCCCAGAGACAATTCAACAGAGCGTGGGCTGGGCGTCAAGAGAGTACATCAAGAGAAGGGGGTGCTTTCAAGAGGCACAGAAGAGGGGTGTGGAAGGTGCGGGCCTGTAAAAGAGTGGCTGCGTTGTGATGAACTTGAGGGTTACCTTGTTTGTATTGTAATTTTGCTATTATTTTGTAAATTCTGTATGTAAAGCAAATTCTCCTAAAGTTTGTTGTATTTGTATAAAAATTAGATTCATTTTAGATTCTTTAGAATTAGATTCTTTTACATATGTTGTAATATTTAATTTCTTTGGATTCATGTTTCTTTGTCATTTTCATTGTTATTCGATTGTTTAGCTTTCGTTCATTCACTCATTCATTCATTCATTCAATTTCAACCCCGGAGGGCGGGAGAATGTTGGCGGCATGAACGCCGCCAACGCTGATTTCGAGAATTTAGGCTAAGTTAGATAAGGCATCGGTTGGTCGGGACGGCGCCATGACTTGTTTGTCGTTTTGCAATATTTTCGGCTGCCGTCCGGGCCGTGTTGGCTTGAGTGAAGGGATCCCAGAGTGACCTATGCTCGGTCACGCGGACGGCTCTCCGCGCGGCAGGGCATGCGTCACACACAGACTTCGAACTAAGGGCTGCCTCGCGCTGGAGGCAGCGAGCAGCGAAAATCCCTTCACTGAGGCCGGCACCGATGGTTAGCGTAAGGGAGTTTGTGCGCGGTGTCGTGGTAGCACTGCGTTATCAGCCAGAGTCGAAGGGCTGGAGGAGCGTGGTGCTCCGGGGCACTGCGGGACAGTCAGAGACGGAGAGTCTGAGAGAGTAGTTGTAGTTGGCTAGTGGATGAGTAAGAGTTCATGTAAGAGTTTGCAAAATATACAAAGATTTACGATCAACTTCGTTACGTTTCTTCACGAAAAAACACCGATCACTGCGGACTCCCCAACATTAGGTATGTTCTTGGCTCGGCACACGCGAAATTTCACTATCCTAGCTCAACTCGTTCAGTGTGTATAGCCGAAAAACACCTTAAAAACGGCGAAAAATCGAGTTTTCTGCAGGCGGATTACTTCTGTCTTGAAGAAACACTGTGCGAAAAAACCACAGTGAATCCCGTTAATTTTTTTGCCGGGATTTACTGTAGTTCAGAACACAGGATTTACCGTGCCTGGCTACAGTATCTACTGTACCTGGTACAGGATATTCCGTACTCCACTCCTGTGGTACAGTAAATCCCGTACAAAGTACAGTTAGATCCTGTTACAAAAGTACAGTAAATCCTGTACTCTGAACTACAGTGACAGCTGTACTAATCACTACAGGATTTACCGTGATTTTTTCCCACAGTGAAGGGGGGTCTTGGGGGCTCCGCCCCCCAGCCCCGACAAGTTAAAAAGTTTCAAGGGTCAAGATCGTGTTATCTGTAGATGAAGCGACTCTATCTAGAATGAAGGGGGTCATCGAGTAAGAAGTAACCGCCGATGGACAAGCCGCAATGCCTGCCGAAGGCAGGCTAGCGCCGCAGGCCAAGGTAGGTACGCCAGGCGCGGATTGGAGGAACAGGCCGCGAGACATCGCGCGTTTTTATTATGGTTAATGACTTTTATTATATCAAAAAAAACACACAAACTTGTGTTAGTTCAATGCCGCAAGGTCCCCGTCGGGGTCTTCTTCGGCCTCTGGTGCCGCCACTTCCTCAGCGCCACTGTAAAAAAATAATGATGCTAAGTAAGTTTTATTTTTAGATTACAGTAATTAGTTCTCCTGAATTTTGTATTACCTTGCGTTGCTGCAGTTCCCTGCGCAAACGGAGCAGTTTAGAGTGCAGGGCAAATGATTCCTTCTGCACTTGCAACGCATGGTGTTGCACTTGGACTTGCAGCCACACCGGTCCAACTCTCGGCAGGCAGCCCAGATGTCCGGCAGTCTGGTCCAATGGTGCCTAACGCAGCTTCCCTCCATGTGCCAGCCCCACTCGTCTGGGATGGCAAGTGTCGGCGCGGTCTCGTCCGCACGGCCCCAAATCTGCCCAGCCTGATACGCCGCCCTTCGCGTGTGTTGGTACAGGGCATCAGATGTTGGCGGAATAAGGCAGAGAGGTCTGTTCAAGGTGGCGAACATGTGCTTTCTCGCCTCGTTAACAGTCTGGATGTCCGTCGTTCCACCCAGGTACAACGCCACTGTGTACATTTCAAGTGCAGCCAGAGTTTCAAGCGAGGGTGGGTTACTTGTGTACTGGAAAGGTAAAGAGGAGTTAGTAAGGCTGGCACTTGATAAAATATTTAAGCTTACTTCAGGGCCTTACCTGGGAAAGGGAAAGGAATGCCTCGGTGTGGTTTTCAGCCCAAGCTCTGAACGCCGACCTCTTTCCTTTTGAGCCGAAGAAAGACACAGTATCACAACCCGTAAATGCATGGAAACCAGGGCTGGGACAGATACTTTATATTTTTACCTAGGTACAGATACAGATAATGGATCAAAAAAGTACCTAGGTACAGTTACAGGTACTTGATCGAGCTCAGTACCTAGGTACAGTTACAGGTACTTTCGCAAAATACCTAGGTACTTTTCAGGTACTTTCAGTTATTTTGATATTTCAACACATCCGCCCAGTAACGCAACCAAAACAAACCTCGCGCGACTTTCTCGTCCCTTTAAACTTTCTTGCGTCAATGACCCTTTTCATGCCAACGTGTGTGCTGTTTACAACCCCGATTCATCATGCCGCATCGCCGGCGGCTCCAGGGACCATCCTTGACCTCGCTCCTATAATGGGATGGTTCTGGTAACGCATTTTAGGGACAAACCCTATGATCCCTGCTGAGATGTGTCCATTGTTTCATAGTGCAAGTCCTCTGCGTTCACCTTGGCAGTGCGTGAGGTGACCAGACCTGCCACATGGAGCCCGGAGGAGGCACATAAAAAGGGGAGGGGGCCGAATATCTGTTTCTTCTCCGAAAACAGGCAGTCCTCTGAGTGTCTTTCTTTATCCCCGCACTGTTTTGAGCGCATCTCATTACCCGTCTTTCCCTACATTCGCGCCCAAAAGTACCTGTAAAAGTACCTGCAGTTCTAGGTAAAGTTACTGCCCAAAATGTACCTAGGTACAGGTACAGATACAATTGTGACTTGAGTACCTAGGTACAGTTATAGGTACCAAAAAAGTACCTAGGTACAGTACCTAGGTACTTTTTACCTAGGTATTTCCCAGCCCTGATGGAAACCTCTTAACGCTTCGGCCTTTAGATTTCCCAACGCCTCCACAATCTTGTGCACAGGGATGAAGCGCTTGTTGGTGCCGGAGCCATACAGCATCCAAAGCTGCTTCAGTCCTAGTTGCTCAAATTTGGGAAAAAATGAGACACAAAGAACGAGAACGTCTGTGTCTGTGCTCCGCACGAGGATAGAATGGAAGCCAGCTCTGATCATGTCCCGGGCATGCAAGACAACACGTCCATCTGCTTCCTCTCTAGAGCCACACGAAACTCCTTCTAAAATACTAAGGTCGGGCTCTGATGCAGAGATAATGTCCCAGGCTAAAAAAACCATGAGCTGGGCCATGGGGATGGCTGACCATGGTGATCCGTGATTCACCATGGTCACAAGATTTTGCCCATGGAGAAATGCCCATGGTGTTCAGGACCATGGGGAGGCCAGCCATGGGGATGCGAGCCATGGGGATGCCTGCACCATGGGGATGCGAGCACCATGGGGGCGGCTGCACCATGGTGCACTGCCTCATGGGGAATGAAGGACGTGTCTAGCTTATACCTTGCGAGCATCAGGCGCTTAGGTCACCGATCAAAATTCGATGCTACGCACGATGGTGCTGTCGGCGTCACTCTATCTCGAAATATATAAAAGTTACGGATAATTTCTGAATAAACTCTGGAGACTTCAACGCACGAGGAGGGCGACATTCCCCATGGTGCGAGCGCCACCATGGTGGCCAGCACCATGGGAAGACCTTTACCATGGTCTAGAACTGTCAGGGAAGCGGCCCATTTGAAGAGGCGCGCCCTTTGGTCGCGGCCCTCTTGTAAGAAAAGGCGATGTCGCGAATGCATATCCGGTTGCATTCGCGACCCGGCGGACAGCCAGCCGCGGGCCGTCTGCCGCCGGAAGACGCGAGGCGAGAGCGGCAGATCTGTTCGGGACGTCCTCACGCGTGAACGCATATCGAGTGAGTGCTCGGTGATTCGGTCGACTAGCTATCTAAACTCAGTGCGTCCTTTCCACCGACCCACCTCCTAATTCCGCTCTACCATCTGTCGCTGCACTCAGCCGGTTGACGGTTGTCGGCACCAAAGAGTGACCGGCACAACCGCTTAACCGACTTGGTGGAGGTGCGGGGTAGAGCGGAATTAGGAGGTGGGTCGGTGGAAAGGACGCACAACCGCTTAACCGACTAGAACGCCACACCATGGTGGTTCTCCCCATGGTCTGACCTCCACCATGGGGAAGCCGGTTAAACCATGGGGATGGCAACTTCCACCATGGGGAACAGCCCTATGGCCATGGAAATTCACCATGACGACCATGGTTTTTTTAGCCTGGGGTCGTCTACATTAGTCACCACCTTCTGGTGGCCTATCCCTGTGAGGCATTGTTCTGCCAAAAACCTGAACAGCTCCATTTTATTGCTGGAATTTTGAAGGTAGTCTTCCCAATTACTGGGCAATCGGCCTGAAATAATGGGTTAATTTAAAAAACAAAAGACAAAAGAAAAACAAACAAAAACCTTCAAACAAAAATGACTTTTTTTGACGTTTACAGTAGTAGGCAACCCCTGGCGACGCACACCAGTTCCCCGTGCGTTACGAGTGGCCAACTTTGTGCTGTTGTCCAGGTACAGATCCCAGACAAAATCCACACGAGCAGAGCGTTGAGTTTCAGCAAGGCTAAGCACGTGTGGTTTAACTTGGTGCTGAAAATATTCCGTGAAAGATTTCAGGCCTGGCCTGGGCTTGAGGTTGTGCACTAGAACAGCACCATCGATGACAATTCCATCACTCTGCTGCGGCTGGGAGGAAACAGGAGACAGCCTTTCCAAAATTATGGTAAGGTGGCTCTTGTCGCCAGTTCGCATTTCACCATTTACTGAAAGGGCGGGAGGATAAGACTGGTTCTCATGAGCAAAAAATGTGTCCATATCAAGGTTCCTGGATAAACTGACTATGAATAGTCTGGAAAACAATTGAACCTCGTTCTTCAGTTCTTTTATGGAAGCTGGTACATTGGCACGCTTATTTACAGAAAATATATTTAAATTTGCTCGTGGAATCCTGGCAAATATAGATTTTGTCTTGTCTCTGATTCTTTCCTTTACAAAAGTTTCATACTTGCTCTTTCCTTGCCTTTCTATATTTACCAAGGCATTCAGACCAGCCTGCTCTGTGCCTGTGTGGGTATCAACAGTAACAAGCTCCGGGCCATGATTAAGGAAAGGGTTACCACACGCCACAAAACTTTCCTTAAGAGCGTTGCACTTCCCCAAGAACTTTTCCTGGAAGCTGGGGTACTGCTCGTGGTGTGGACCTGGCTCATCGTCATCCCGCTAGCGTTTCGTAACCCTTATTACGAGCCGCCGGGTTAGGATTGTTGGCCGGACAAACCAAGTCGTCCTTTGACTTTGGTTTGTCCGCCTGGCACAGACAACATTTTGACCATACAATAGGAGGACGGAGGCCAATCGCCTCGGGCGATGCGAGGGTGAGCCGCGCTTTGTCACTCGACATATTCCGTCAACAGCCTGTGGATATACCGAATCCAGTCTTATGGATGGATCACTTGAACCCGGAGTCAATTCACGCGTTGAATACGACGAACTTACCTCAACATGAAAAAACCGCAGAAAGCAGCGGGCCGGGCAGCAGCGCCGCGCGGATCGAGAAGTTTGTTTTTCACCAAGGCAACAATACGCGCGCATCGGGGAGAAAAGAGGTGTGAGCGGGCGGGGAAATGAGAGGGAAGGGGGAAGGGGTCCGCAAGCGACGAGGAGAGGCACCACTGGACGTTTCGCAAACATCTAACGAACTATCTAAGCCAATTAGAGCGACAAGGCGACTTTTACGAAGAAGCGAGGGTAGGCAACCCGCTCCACCAGGAAAACAAAATTCAATAAATTGTTATAACTGACTGAATGGGTTGTTTTTCAAGTTTCTAATGTTCATAATCGGCTTCCTTGGTTCATTTCTGATTGAAATGACGTGTCGGACGTCCATTTTCGGCCCATTTTGAGGCAAGGGCGTAAGTGTTCGATTTGAACACAAATTGAACATTTGTGACCGAACCGTTGCACTTACGCTAAATCTGGACGCACCAATCGATTCCTCGCGTCAAGCTGCATTGGGAAACCGTGTCGCACGACGATTTCGAACCAAACTTGGCGGTGTGTTCGAAAAAGTGTTAAATTTGTTCAAAAGGGGGTATCTCCCCCCCGCACGGAGCAAATCGATGGTGCTGCGGGTCAAAATGCTTGGAATGGCCTAAGGAACAAGTGTGCAAAGTGGCATGTTGTAATCACGAAATGCCAGTTTTTCCCACTATTTTGAGTGTAGCCCACCGACTACAACAAGTGGGCAGTGGGTTGAAGCAGGACGGGAGAGGGTTTGTTTAAGTCTTATATACCTTTGTGATGAGGCCTGGATCTTTCTCTTTCACTTGGCTCCTTTTTTCCCAAACTCAGGATCTATCTGTGCATAACAATACTGAAAAGAGAAGAGAGAAATTAATTATGAGAATTTAGTTAATTGACCACTGTTTTTGTTTGTTTGTTTGTTTGTTTCGGAATGCAAGTTTAACAAACTTTTCTGAAGTTACAAGGAAGTCTGTGTCTGCACAAACAGATCCCACCTGGGGCTATGAATCTGCTGTCAGGGGAAAAGAAGAGAAGTTCAAATATTTCACTGGATTGAACCCTTGCAAATTTCGCGTATTATATAATCTGCTTGGTGGTGACAGTGTATGTCAAAAACTCAAGTATAGATATGATGATAACACTCGAATGAAAAATTCAACGTGCATCAAGATCTCTCTGAAAAGCAGATTATATTTGGTTCTTGTGAGATTGAGGCGAGGCTTTTCCCTAGATGATATACAGTAGCTGAATTCATGAATGTCTCATCAACCCTAGCTGGTGCCATATTTGACACTTGGGTACGACTCATCTCCGTCTGTCTCAAAAGGCTGTCAAGGCCCATGCTGGTGTCTGCACATAAGCAGAATGAAAACAAACCTACATGTTTCCGCCCAAGCAAGAATCTAAGGGTTGTGATACACTGTTCCGAGTTCCATATTGAAAGATCATCCCACATGCAACAGCAAGGGCACTGCTACAGTCAGTACAAAAAATACACAAGGTAGGTTTACGCCAGACCGCGTCTTGTCGTAACAGGCTTCGCGATGTCTCGCGGCCTGTTCCTCCAATCCGCGCCTGGCGTACCTACCTTGGCCTGCGGCGCTAGCCTGCCTTCGGCAGGCATTGCGGCTTGTCCATCGGCGGTTACTTCTTACTCGATGACCCCCTTCATTCTAGATAGAGTCGCTTCATCTACAGATGACGTGTCGGACGTCCATTTTCGGCCCATTTTGAGGCAAGGGCGTAAGTGCTCGATTTGAACACAAATTGAACATTTGTGACCGAACCGTTCGACGCACCAATCGATTCCTCGCGTCAAGCTGCATTGGGAAACCGTGTCGCACGACGATTTCGAACCAAACTTGGCGGTGTGTTCGAAAAAGTGTTAAATTTGTTCAAAAGGGGGTATCTCCCCCCCGCACGGAGCAAATCGATGGTGCTGCGGGTCAAAATGCTTGGAATGGCCTAAGGAACAAGTGTGCAAAGTGGCATGTTGTAATCACGAAATGCCCGTTTTTTTGTGTAGCCCACCGACTATTGCCCAGACTACACAAGTTGGATCGCGCCTCAGAGCCGCCCAGTCTCGGTCTGTGCGGATCTCCTTAATAAACCTGTGAACCCCTACTCACTGTCGTCACTTTTACCCGTCCCAATCTCTTTTAGTGCCCAACACTAAAGGGTCGACAGCGGTTAAACTGGCGATATTGCGTGGGTTTTCCCCACGTTTTTGAAGGAGGACGAGTGGGACGAGCGATTGTGTGTGTGTGTGATTAAGTAGGCGGGTTCTAGCAGCCCTGTAGAAAGTGTAAGGAGGTATTGCCTGGCTGCATAGTCGTGCTGCTTTCTTGTGGAGCGTAAGCCACTACTACCAGTCTGTGCAGTCCTACACTTCTCGGAGCGATTAGGTTAGCTGCTGGTCGTAAGCCTAGTATTTGTGCTGAACAGTTGACAGTTTGGAAGACTAGACGTACGAAAGCCTGGAGCTGTCCAAAACGAAAGCCACTCAGTGTGCAGTTGTGAACGTAAGCACAGGGCTGTTCGGATAACGAGAGAAAGAGGAAAGACACAAAGTGAGTAACGGAAAGAAAACTATGTTTCGGGTGACAGCGGAGTCATCCACGACGGAGACCGCGTCCACGGCGGAGACCGCGTCCACGGCGGAGTCCACGTCGGAGTCCACGTCGACGTCAGCAGGGTCGTCGTCCGCTCCGACTTTTGTGGAGTGTGGAGCTGGGCTCGACGGTAAATTCCTTGGCCGCGAAGGAGGCCCTCACCACAGCAGGGGCCTTCTTGTCCTCGGTGGGGGCCTCGCCCACGGAGGGTCCCATCTGGCCCATGCCCATGGAACAACGGCGTATGGCGCTCAGCGCATGATACTTTGTTAGATGATCGAAACTCCTCACCTAAATGACTTGAATTTATTGTTTTTCATGGCGATAGTTTATTTGGCTGTTAAGTTTTGGTTTTCATATTTTTGCTTATGGTGGTTAAGGTGTTAAGTTGCGAATTGACAATATGCAGAATATCCAAGTAATTACCTATCGTTTAAATATAAATGACTGACCTGTCCATACACATTGAATACAAAAACCAAGGACTATTTAAAAGGGAGAGCGATATGGCAACACCCCGTGCCAGGGGCAACACTGTGAGAAAAATGTATGGTATTCGCCGTTTATTTATTAATAGGATTTGCCGCACTTAGAAGTACGGTGTTTACCGTACCTGGAAGTACGGCGATTCCCGTAGTTTGTACAAAGACGGTAAAAGTGCCGCCTTGAAATCCAAGGGGATGTCTTGTTATATTTCTAAGGGGTTTGAGTAAATTTTCAAAGTGGTCCAAATCAAGATGTTCTTACAGAAATGGATCCGTCTCGTCAAGACAAACAAAAAATTTCAACGCATGTCATAGGTTTGGATGGGAAATGACAACGTTATTGAGCTTCAAAAGAACCTAAAAGGTCATTTTTGGAACATATTTTTAAGTTTGTAGGTGAATAGTTTTTTTTTGTCATTTTCCATCCAAACCTATGACATGCGTTGACATTTTTTGTTTGTCTTGACGAGACGAATCCATTTCTGTAAGAAGATCTTGATTTGGACCACTTGGAAAATTCACTCAAACCCCTTAGAAATATAACAAGACATCCCCTTGGATTTCAAAGCGACACTTTTAACGTGAAGTTGAAAAGATCTCACGTTGAATTCAATTCCAAAGAGTTTGAATACATTTTAACAATCGTCTAAATTGACTTTGATATCAAGAAATGACTGCCTCTTGACAAGTGCATTGTACAAATTAAGGTGATCGCCGTACTTCCAGGTACAGTGAACGCTGTACTTCTAGGTACGGCAAACACCATACTTCAATGGGTACGGTAAACGCCGAACTTCTAGGTCCTGTAAACACCGTACTTTTAAGTACGGCAAATCCTGTTAAGGTAATGATAATTTTAAGTTTGCACACCCTGCTACAAGGTAAGTGTGTGCCCTGTCAACATTTAATGTCCATGTCTCGACCGGGATACTCCCGACAATATTCCCCTGGTCTTCCAGGCGGGACACTCACACCTAAGAGCACAGCTGCATATTCTAGGGAGGTCCGTGCCGGGATACTCCTGGCGTTATCCTGGTGGGGACTTCCTCAGAACATCAACAGCCCGGACGATGTCCCACTAGTCTCCCGCTCAGGACCATCCCGGTATAGTCCCGGTTCGCACCTCTTCCGCATGTCCTCAGAACATTCTCACGTGCACCGTTCTGTGATTCATCCGGACTGCATATCCCCGGGATGTCAGATCAGAACATTCGGACGACTTTGACTTTTTCAAGTCCCTAGAAAACCCCCTGAACATTTTAAGCAACGCACACATTGCACAATATGAGGTTGTATTACCCCAAAGTCGGGTGAGATGAGTTTCCCTTAGTTTCTATCCAAATTGCGTTAACTGATGTTTGGTTGAAATGCATATGCTCACCCTGCTTCGCGGAAATTGAATTTTGCTCACCCAAAATTAGGATTTAAAAATATTTTCACCATGTCAATTACCCTTTGTTCGAAAATTCGGACCCATAGCTTTCAATTTCAGCGGTTGCGCTGTCCTTCTCGCCGCGATGCATCTGCGCATACTGCACCCATATTTTTATTTAGGCCCTTTCAAATACCTGCCGGTGCGCATGTGACGCTCATTAGCGTCGCGAAAATTTCAAGTCCGTCCTCTGAGAAATGAGCCATCTACAGCGGTAGAGGTGCCGCCGGAACCGCCGGACTCCGAGTCCAGGCGACCCCGGCCGGCCGGCCGGCCGGCCAGCCCCGCCATCTCCCCCCTCCACTTCGGGCTGCGGGTGGCGCGGCGGGCAGCCTCCGGAGTCACCTGCGGCGCGGCGGCAGGGTCTCGCAGAGCTCTTCCATGGCGCAGTTGGCAGCGCATCGGGCTCATAACACGAAGGATCGGGGTTCGAATCCCGGACAAAGAAGGCAAATTGGTTGGGACGGTGGGAAGGAGGTTGGACGGAATGAACAATGACATAGTCGAGATTTAATTTTGACCTCATTTGCCCCGGGCTGCGATGGTCCCAACCATCTCCCCAAAGCATGTACCAGAGAGTACTCCTGAGGATATTCCCAGGACTATGGCAAAACATACATTCACTACTCCTGAGCATGTGCCAGGAATGTCGTCCGGGGAGTATCCTGTGTCCCAATCAGAATATTCCAAGGACATCCTCAGAATGTTGAAATGTTGGCTGGGTGAAGAGTGAATGCTGGAACTGATCCAGGTATAAACACTTCTGGAATGTTCTACAGTCCTAAAGGACTTTAGGACTGAAAGTGAAATTTTGTATGTTTTGTCGGCTTTTGTTGTATTCCCTATAACTCCCTTACAACTGGAGACAAAACATATATTTTTGAAAATATTGTCAAAATTCCGTTCTTTCATTTGGTTTTTACCGTTTGTCTCTAAGAGGTATATAAAAAAATCATCGCCATCAAAACAGGGGGGGGGGCTTAAAAAAGGGCCCGGGGACGAGAGTGTCCCCTTAAAGTAAATGCATGTGAGAATTGGACCCTCTTGAGGCTGCTTCCATTGATGGGACATTCCATGTGAAGTCAACCAGGCCTTAGCCACCATGGGCTCGGATCCGGTTCTCGTTTTCAGGGTTTGTTACCCCTATGGTCCCATGAAATAATCGGTACTTGGTTTGGGGTCCGGCCCCCCAGGGGCTGGGCTATGGCCAATTTACTTTTTTGCTGAATATCGGAACAACGCAACTTTGGAGGGCAATATCTCAGCAACCATTGGTCGTAGGTCAAATCCGAGACCAGATTTGGAAAGAGGATGAAAAACTGAATCTTTTTTGTCTTTGAAGTTTTAATGTCCAAAAACTTTTTATAAGTTTAAAACTTTAGTGAAGTTTTCAAATTAGCGCCATTTCCTAGATCCTCAACCGATTTTGACCAATCTGGGCTTGAAAGATAGCTTAAACCCTTCCCTAAACGAAAATGTTAACCAAAAAATGTGTTCGGTTTCGTTCCCGAGAACGAGTCATTTTCGTGAATCCCTGCAACCACGTATTTCACCTAATTGTAGTGACGGCCGAACTCGATACCACACTGGGCGCTCTCTTAGGTGTTTTCGGCTCAAAGCAAGTTTCCGGGTTGCTTTTCTAAGGTCAGGGGACCCTAGCGCCTGTCAGGTAGGCCAACAACAAGCAGACCTGCAACGCACTAGTGATGACAGGGTGGCCGACCTTGCCCCGGAAGAGTGGGACAGGCAGCGCGCTCTGGGCGATCGGACCAGTACTACACCCCGCCACCTCGCCGTGATATCTACACGTGGGGGTGGGTGTTGTTGTTGTTAGTTATTGTTGCACGGCAGGGTAAGGGTTGTTTCAGGCGTTTCAGTCAGCATTTGGGTACAAAAACAAGTTTGAGTTTTCTGACGTCAGCCCCAGCAGATTTGACAGCACGCTTCAACGGCATTTTACACTCCCGACAAAAATTAGCGGAACGCTTTTTGTCATCGTAATATTTTCTAAGTCTTTCGAGCTAGGAAGCTGAAATTTTGTACACGGGTGCCCCTACTACTTCCCTCGAGGCCTGCGAAGTGCGTAGCCCGTGCGCCTCCCCTAACGGACGGCACCCACCCCTAAGTGCGCGAGGGTGAAAAAAACGATGAAAACGTGCCGTAAAAACCACTGTGGCATGTTGGGAGACATGCCCTGCCCACAGTGCTGAAGCGTGGTGACGCGCGAGCCATAATCAGGCTTCCAAATGGCTTTTAATCAACCTGGCACCAGGTGAGTTGGCTTGCCTACCTGCACGGCGCATGGACCCGACGGGCCGGCACGTCCGTTACTGCCGAGTGCAGGCACATCGTTGCGTCGCTCCCACGGTCCCATGCTTTGTCGCATCAGTCTGAAACTTGGAGGCCTTCGAAATGAGGTCTGGGCCGAGTGTTGTGACGTTGGTTGGGAATGCTACCCCCACTCAGTGGGTCGCTGGAAGGGAGTGAAGTGAGGGGTGGTTTTTACAGGAAATGACGCTTTTTTCGCTCTGGAAGACGAACGGTTGGTGGGATCGTCTTGAAAACTTCAGGATCGCTTCCCCCATGTCTTGTTCGACCAGCCCGCTCGTCGGAGGGCTTCCAACTCCTCCAGGGGCGTGCAGGGGTGCAAGGGGGTGAACACCCCGACCGCAGGGGTTGCAGTCGTCCGGCAGCGCGTTTCTTCGCTGAGACGTCTTCTTGGACACTGGAGGAATGCCCACTGGAGTTTTGTTGCATTTTGCTCAAACCGAAAGGCCCCGGACGGCCGGTGTTCGAAAGGGGGTGGGGCTTTCCGGGGGATGATTCACCCGGGGGTGGTTGGAACGTCGAAGAAACATGGTTGCTTGGTACGGGGGACGCCTAGGGTGGCCCACGCGAAAAAAAAAGTTTCAAAATCGAGGAGCGCCGCACGGGATCTTAAAGTTCGGCCCAAAATAAAATTTTTCCGCATTTTTTCGATTTTTTTGGAGCATTTTTAGGGGTCGCGCAACGCGCTCAAAGTTTTAAGAAAAATAATGAATTTTAGTGAATAATATTTTTTGGTGCTGTAATTCGAGTTTTGGTCGTAAAGAGAAAAGCGAAACGCCGAATTGTTCGTATTGATGCCTAGAATAAGTTAAAAAATACTGCATATCGAATATGCACATGGCCTACTTTCCAGGGGCCAAAAACTGCAAAAAAATAGGGGGAAAATGCCGTATTTTCATCTTTGTAGGCAGATTTGACATCTTTCCCGCATTCGGATCGTCTTCTCCTGTGCGCCAATCGATTCCTCACACTGAGAGGACCCCTAGAAACACCTTGGACTATGCAAGTAAACGACTGCCTATTTTCTAGGGGCGATCAATTTAAAGAAACGTTCGAACTTTGTGCCTTTTTGGCCCGCCCTTCTATTCAAAAAATAGGGGGAGGGCCTATGCATTTGCCTTTGTGTCTGTGTGTTGTTGTTGTTGTTGTTGTTGTTGTTGTTGTTGGCGTCTGTGTTCAAGGAAGGAGTTGAGCTAGAGTAACCAGATTTGGAGGGTACTTCAGGAGTACCGTCCAAACAAATAATCCGGTGGTGCAAATCCCGTCCGGGTCGCACAAGGGCTGCTGCAGGTGCATCATGGTTTACATGAGCGGGAGGGGGATTTCCGCCATTATTGGTGCTAGCAGGGCACATAGGGGTATTTTTGGAATCGGGGCGACGAGACAAGATGAATGGACCTGGTCCCGACCCCATCGGCCGCTTTTACCAGTTGGCCAGTTCAGGATCTTCAAAAAAGAGGGTCGACCGACTAAAAAAATTTATTGCAGATTTCGATTGGTCTCAGCAAGACCTTTTCAACGAGGGGTCGGAAAGGGGGTTAGACCGTCCCTTATTTTTTCAAATTGAACCGAGACAAAAGTTCGTGGTGCCAAATTGTTCCATTTGGTGAGAAAACACCTCTGCCAAAGTTTGGTGGCGCTACGATATCGCATGGCCGAGCCTGAGGGGCCTAAGTGCAAATTTCAAAAATCGGCTGATTTCGGAATTTGAAAGTTGTCTTCCAAGTAACCCGCAGGGCAAAAATTTCAAGCGTTTTGCCGTAGCTCGAACCGTTATGGCCGGAACGGCGCTCTGAACGCGCTCCGCCACCGCGCGGATCGCCGATCTGGACCCAACTACGACGCTTTTGGGCTGCACCGAGCCGCCCCGGAGGGCAGTGGATCGCTGCGTCGCTGTCAGCACCTTCTCAAAACATGTGTTTGACTAATTGCATAGTAATTGGTAGGTTAGATTTCAATACAGATGTGGTAAAGACCAAATTTTACACCAAAACACGCAAAAAATGCTTAAATGGCTAAATTTGACACTTTGAGGGCATATTTCAGCATTTTCCTATTGAGTAATCCCACTAACCACATTGGAATTTTCAGAGATAGTTCAGATACATGTTAAGGGAAGGTGCTGACAGCGACGCAGCGATCCACTGCCCTCCGGGGCGGCTCGGTGCAGCCCAAAAGCGTCGTAGTTGGGTCCAGATCGGCGATCCGCGCGGTGGCGGAGCGCGTCTAGAGCGCCGTTTCGGCCATAACGGTTCAAGATACGGCAAAACGCTTGAAATTTTCGCCCTACGGGCATCAAAATGACGTCTTTACTTGGAAGACAACTTTCAAATTCCGGAATCGGCCGATTTTTAAAATTTGCACTTAGGCCCCTCAGGCTCGGCCATGCGATATCGTAGCACCACCAAACTTTGGCAGAGGTGTTTTCTCACCAAATGGAACAATTTGGCACCACGAACTTTTGTCTCGGTTCAATTTGAAAAAATAAGGGACGGTCTAAAGGGGGTCCAGGAGCCCGACTTCGTCTATTAGTCACATCAGGATCTTGAAAAAAGGGGGTCGACCGACTGAAAATTTTTACTTAAGTTTTCGATAGGTCTTGGCAAGACCTCTTCAACGAGGGGTCAGAAGTGGGGTCCAGGAGCCCGCCTTCATGAGTTATGGGAAAAAGCGCGACGGACTCGTTTTGCGCTCCTGCTGTGCCTCTTTTGCAAGGAGTTGCAGTAGCATGGCAAATACGGATATTTTCGGAATGAGGGCGAAGAGACAAATGAACACTGAGAATGAAAAAGTCATGATCAATACCCAATTATGGGCGAGGTATACTTTATTACCCAAATTTGGGCGAGGATTGTTTCCTCGCCCAAATTTGGGCGAGGAAGCCTTCCTTGCCCAAATTTGGGCGAGGAAGCCTTCCTCGCCCATAATTGGGTCAGGAAGGGTGTATCAGCTGCCTATGTGGCTCTATAGTATTATGACCCAAATTTGGGTAAGGAAACTTTCCTCACCCAAATTGGGCGAGGAAGCCTTCCTCGCTGAGAAAGAATTCCTCGCCCAAAATTTTAGTCATGATCATGACTCTCTCATTCTCAGTGAAATGGGCATATTCTAAGGACAGTTGGAGTAAAAAGTGTAAGGACTATTGCATATTGTGAATAGAAGGGCGGGCCTAAGTCACGATGGTACATCGATAACTTTGCTTTACCCGCTCACGGTGTGTGTGATGCGAGCGGGCCGAAGGCCCGGGCCTTCGACTGGCCAAGTTGGGTCTGATGCGAGGGCCGAAGGCCCGAGAAAAGGCCGCCGGCAGGCCAAGCTGGGCCGGCCCCCTGTCGAACCGAGTTGCCGGCGCAGCGAAGCGGAGCTGGCAACTCGGTTCGACGTAAGGGCGGGCCCTAGCTTGTTTCACCTTAACCCTGTAACGGCCAGACTACTCCCCACCGACCAAAACTACTGTTTAGGGTGTTTTTCTTCTTATTGAGGTCCTTGACAAAGCAAAATGCCCTTGCATTCCAGAAACGGATAACTAACAACGAAGTTAGAATTGTAACCATATGGTAACGTTGGTAGTCCCCGGTGCGGTCCATAAAAACTTTGCATTGCATTGTAGGGGATACCTCTGGTTTCGGAAAAAAAAATTGTTGGGGGAATGATAGAACAGAACAAGAAGAAGCCGTAGGAACACTTTGGAAGTCAAAACTTGGATTGCATTGCCCGCAATAGCAGTTTTAAGCGACTGTGACCATATGGTCACCTTGGCCGTCCCGGGACCGGCAATTTTTGTAAAAATACAAGTACGTGTTTTTTCACATATCAGCCCACCCTGACACCATTGGCGACGAAAACACGAGTTGTAACCATATGGTCACATTGGCCGTTACAGGGTTAAAGGGCCAGTTTGACACCTTTCTGGGCGTCCTATCGTCTTGCTCTGTGCGCCAATCGACTCCCCATGATGCGATAACCCCTAGAAACAACTTGGACGATGCGAGTAAACGAGTTCCTATGTTTCAGGGATGAACAATTTAAAAAACGTTCGAAATTAGCGTTTTTTTCACCTTTTGGGGTCAGTTTGACACCTTTCTAGGCGTCCTAGCGCCTTGTGCTATGCGCCAATCGATTCCCCATGATGAGAGAACCCTGGAACACAACTTTGATACTATGGGTTGAGGATTGGCTACCTGTCGGGTGCCATCAAATCAAGAAAAGCATGAAAGGGACCTCTTTTTCAGCCGTTTTGGCCGGTTTCGCACAATTTGCAGCCTTAACCGCCATCTGATCACCGCCAATCAGGTATTAACCGTTTCCTCCCATCGTCCAAGGTGTTTCTAGGGGTTCTCTCATCATGAAGAATCGATTGGCGGATAGAACAAGACGATAGGACGCCTAGAAAGGTGTCAAACTGACCCCAAAAGGTGAAAAAAAACGCTAATTTCGAACGTTTCTTTAAATTGTTCACCCCTGAAACATAGGAACTCGTTTACTCGCATCGTCCAAGTTGTTTCTAGGGGTTATCGCATCACGGGGAGTCGATTGGCGCACAGAGCAAGACGATAGGACGCCCAGAAAGGTGTCAAACTGGCCCTTTAAGGTGAAAAAAGGCACAAAGTTCGAACGTTTCTTTAAATTGATCGCCCCTAGAAAATAGGCAGTCGTTTACTTGCATAGTCCAAGGTGTTTCTAGGGGTCCTCTCAGTGTGAGGAATCGATTGGCGCATAGGAGAAGACGATCCGACGGCGGGAAAGTTGTCAAATCTGCCTACAAAGATGAAAATACGGCATTTTCCCCCTATTTTTTTGCAGTTTTTGGCCCCTGGAAAGTAGGCCATGTGCATATTCGATATGCAGTATTTTTTAACTTATTCTAGGCATCAATACGAACAATTCGGCGTTTCGCTTTTCTCTTTACGACCAAAACTCGAATTACAGCACCAAAAAATATTATTCACTAAAATTCATTATTTTTTTAAAAACTTTGAGCGCGTTGCGCAACCCCTAAAAATGCTCCAAAAAAATCGAAAAAATGCGGAAAAATTTTATTTTGGGCCGAACTTTAAGATTCCGTGCGGCGCTTCTCGATTTTGAAACTTTTTTTTTCGCGTGGGCCACCCTAGGGACGCTCCGACGCTGTTTTGCGCGAAATTCAAACATGCTCGAAATCCACCCCCTCGAGGGGGTGGGGGTGAGTGCAGCGGGGTGTGGGTTGGTTCAAATTGAATTCCGCTTGCATCGTTGGAAAGAGGAGACTCATTTGACCTCGTACGCGAAAACTTTGGCCTCTGCGATAAGGTAAAGTTGGTTTTTGGCCCGCCCTTCTATTCAAAAAATAGGGGGAGGGCCTATGCATTTGCCTTTGTGTCTGTGTGTTGTTGTTGTTGTTGTAGTTGTTGTTGTTGTTGTTGGCGTCTGTGTACAAGGAAGGAGTTGAGCTAGAGTAACCAGATTTGGAGGGTACTTCAGGAGTACCGTCCAAACAAATAATCCGGTGGTGCAAATCCCGTCCGGGTCGCACAAGGGCTGCTGCAGGTGCATCATGGTTTACATGAGCGGGAGGGGGATTTCCGCCATTATTGGTGCTAGCAGGGCACATAGGGGTATTTTTGGAATCGGGGCGACGAGACAAGATGAATGGACCTGGTCCCGACCCCATCGGCCGCTTTTACGCGTTGGCCAGATCAGGATCTTCAAAAAAAGGGGGTCGACCGACTAAAAAAAAATTATTGCAGATTTCGATTGGTCTCAGCAAGACCTTTTCAACGAGGGGTCGGAAAGGGGGTCCAGGAGCCCGACTTCGTCTATTAGTCACATCAGGATCTTGAAAAAAAGGGGTCGACCGACTGAAAATTTTTACTTAAGTTTTGGATAGGTCTTGGCAAGGCCTCTTCAACGAGGGGTCGGAAGGGGGGTCCAGGAGCCCGCCTTCATGAGTTATGGGGAAAAGTGCGACGGACTCGTTTTGCGCTCCTGCTGTGCCTCTATTGCAAGGAGTTGCAGTAGCATGGCAAATATGGGTATTTTCGGAATGAGGGCGAAGAGACAAATGAAATGGGCATATTCTAAGGACAGTTGGAGTAAAAAGTGTAAGGACTATTGCATATTGTGAATAGAAGGGCGGGCCTAAGTCACGATGGTACATCGATAACTGTGCTTTACCCGCTCACGGGGTGTGTGATGCGAGCGGGCCGAAGGCCCGGGCCTTCGACTGGCCAAGTTGGGTCTGATGCGAGGGCCAAAGAAAGGCCCGATGAAAGGCCGCCGGCAGGCCAAGCTGGGCCGGCCCCCTGTCGAACCGAGTTGCCGGCGCAGCGAAGCGGAGCTGGCAACTCGGTTCGACGGAAGGGCGGGCCCTAGCTTGTTACGGCACGTTTTCATCGTTTTTTTCACCCTCGCGCACTTAGGGGTGGGTGCCGTCCGTTAGGGGAGGCGCACGGGCTACGCACTTCGCAGGCCTCGAGGGAAGTAGTAGGGGCACCCGTGTACAAAATTTCAGCTTCCTAGCTCGAAAGACTTAGAAAATATTACGATGACAAAAAGCGTTCCGCTAATTTTTGTCGGGAGTGTAAAATGCCGTTGAAGCGTGCTGTCAAATCTGCTGGGGCTGACGTCAGAAAACTCAAACTTGTTTTTGTACCCAAATGCTGACTGAAACGCCTGAAACAACCCTTACCCTGCCGTGCAACAATAACTAACAACAACAACACCCACCCCCACGTGTAGATATCACGGCGAGGTGGCGGGGTGTAGTACTGGTCCGATCGCCCAGAGCGCGCTGCCTGTCCCACTCTTCCGGGGCAAGGTCGGCCACCCTGTCATCACTAGTGCGTTGCAGGTCTGCTTGTTGTTGGCCTACCTGACAGGCGCTAGGGTCCCCTGACCTTAGAAAAGCAACCCGGAAACTTGCTTTGAGCCGAAAACACCTAAGAGAGCGCCCAGTGTGGTATCGAGTTCGGCCGTCACTACAATTAGGTGAAATACGTGGTTGCAGGGATTCACGAAAATGACTCGTTCTCGGGAACGAAACCGAACACATTTTTTGGTTAACATTTTCGTTTAGGGAAGGGTTTAAGCTATCTTTCAAGCCCAGATTGGTCAAAATCGGTTGAGGATCTAGGAAATGGCGCTAATTTGAAAACTTCACTAAAGTTTTAAACTTATAAAAAGTTTTTGGACATTAAAACTTCAAAGACAAAAAAGATTCAGTTTTTCATCCTCTTTCCAAATCTGGTCTCGGATTTGACCTACGACCAATGGTTGCTGAGATATTGCCCTCCAAAGTTGCGTTGTTCCGATATTCAGCAAAAAAGTAAATTGGCCATAGCCCAGCCCCTGGGGGGCCGGACCCCAAACCAAGTACCGATTATTTCATGGGACCATAGGGGTAACAAACCCTGAAAACGAGAACCGGATCCGAGCCCATGGTGGCTAAGGCCTGGTTGACTTCACATGGAATGTCCCTGATGCTGGATAAACTGATAAAGGACCCAGAAGATCCATACTGGCTCCTGTACTTGCAGCTGAAGCACATTGTTGAATATCCGTTAAGATAGAATCTTATGAACATGACATACGTCAAAACTTGTGCGAAAAGTTCCACATCGTGTCTGCGTAATGGACTCCATCAGTCTCAAGGGAACAAGAAGACGATAAACCAGAAATTCGACCAGAATTGGGCGTTTCTTGGGGCTAAGAGCCCGTTTCACCATATTCAACCATTTCATCTCGTTCTCATTGAGGTTTCTGTTGTTAATAGTGAGGTGTGCCAAATTTGTTGATCTATTTTTTATGCATTTACTTGTTGGCTGAGCGATAGCGAAGCCCGTTATTTGGGTGGGGTTAAGACACTTTTTCTGTCTGCGTGTGTGTGTGTGTGCACTACTCCTCCTGAACAGCTCAGCCGATGGCTGAGATTTTGCTGGGTCATTACACTGTAAAAAATTAGTTCGTAAATTTACAAACAATTTATGGGTAATTTCGTTGCACAAATTATCTGTAAATTTACAAGGTTTTTTTATTCTTAACGATTAACGAATTATTCTTCACGCAGTAGTTTGTAAAATCGCAAACTTTTTACACGCTCCAAATTACGTGGACCGCGTTTGTTCTATCTTGTTACGCTGATTAAATGGAGAGTAACTTATCTCAGTGTTTTTGTTTCTTTTTATGAAACATCTTGTAAACTGATGAAGGCATCACCATATCTCGTAATTTTACAAGCGCTTTGTGCAACGGAATTACCCAAGCATTTGTTGTAAATTTAGGAAACTTTTCATATTTTTATGACATTGCTGTAGTATTATAGTCGCGTTTGAGATGTATTTCGTTCGTACCATTTCATAAGGCGGTGTTCACAAACAAATTTCAATTAAGAAGATTTCTGTGATGAATAATTCATGAAACGGCCTCTACGACTAATTTTCATAAAATAAAGAAATGTTATTGTTACTTTACAGGGAATTTGTAAAAAAAAAATTTTCGTAAATTCACAATTATTTTTACAGTGTAGGTATGTCCTTGGCTCGCCACACACCAAAATGCAGCTTTCCATCTCGATCCATGTGGTCATTACAGCCAAAACCCACTTTAAAAACGGCAATAAAAAAATTAACTTTCTATTGACATGTTGTTGGCTAAGCGATAGCGAAGCCCGTTACTCCAGTGGGGTTAACTTTTGCTGTCTGCGTGTGCGTATGTGCACTACTCCTAAACGGCTCGGCCGATCTGGCTGAGAATTTGCAGGGTCATTAGGTATTAGGGTGCCGCGAAAAACACTTTTTTCTGAAATTGATATCGGCTCGGGTGGCAAAGTGTTCTTTTAGGGGCCAATATGAACGGTTTTAAATATCACCTCGATCGGATAATATCTCCAGCCCCCACAACGGCCTTGAAAATCGGAAAAATGGTTAAAAACGCCTTGTGGGTAGGCAATTTGTTTGCACGCTTCTGGCCACTTCCAGGCATGTCCTTAGGCGCAAAAAGTCGAAAGGAGACCCCCTTAGCCTAAAATTAATTTGTGGACAACCTCACTCAATGATTAATACCAGTTTCTGCAAAGTTAACGCATGATATTTAACAATTCTGTCATGATTTGCCTGTAAATACCCACGTATGTCAGTTTCGCCAATTTCGACCGTCTTTTTCTTCGATCTGACTTGCTTCCTGAGGTCAGAAGGGTCGATTTAGGGGGGGTTCATTTTGGGTCAAACATCGCAAGGACGCTCCGTTTGGCGGGGAAATTGGGTCAAATTAATCAATTTTTCTGCAATTTCGCTTATTTGACCCAATTTCCCCGCCAAACGGAGCGTCCTTGCGATGTTTGACCCAAAATGAACCCCCCCTAAATCGACCCTTCTGACCTCAGGAAGCAAGTCAGATCGAAGAAAAAGACGGTCGAAATTGGCGAAACTGACATACGTGGGTATTTACAGGCAAATCATGACAGAATTGTTAAATATCATGCGTTAACTTTGCAGAAACTGGAATTAATCATTGAGTGAGGTTGTCCACAAATTTATTTTAGGCTAAGGGGGTCCTTTTTCGACTTTTTGCGCCTAAGGACATGCCTGGAAGTGGCCAGAAGCGTGCAAACAAATTGCCTACCCACAAGGCGTTTTTAACCATTTTTCCGATTTTCAAGGCCGTTGTGGGGGCTGAAGATATTATCCGATCGAGGTGATATTTAAAACCGTTCATATTGGCCCCTGAGAGAACACTTTGCCACCCGAGCCGATATCAATTTCAGAAAAAAGTGTTTTTCGCGGCACCCTATTAGGTATGTATTTGGCTCGCCACACACCAAAATTCAGCCATCTATCTCAATCCGTTTGGTCATTTCAGCCAAAAAACACTTAAAAACGGCTGAAAAGAGACAACTTCTTTTTAGAGGCTGCTGATGAATAAAATAGAATCCATTCGGACCCCCGACCCAAAGTTAAGTCCCATTAAAGTCGATTTCGATGACCAAATGCTATTTTTTGAGGGGATCACGCCCATTTTGGCGGTCTGTCTAGTAGAGCAGCGTGCCGAAGGCGGGCTGGCGCCGCAGGCCAAGGTAGGTACGCCAGGCGTGGATTGTCGAAACTGGCGCAGCATCGCGAAGCCTGTTACGACAATAAACAGTCTGGCGTACACCTTCTTTGTTTAGTTTGTTTTGGAGGGTGCTGGTATTGAAAATGGAATCCATTTCGGCCTCCGACCCAGGTTCTAGCCCTTTTGAGACAGTTAGCCAGAATTTTAGCGATGTCAAACCAAAAATGGTCAAGCAGATTGCCCAGCGAACCAACATTGTCACACTTGCAAGGGGGGTCCGGGGGCGGAGCTCCTCAGCATAATAGGAACCGAATGCTGCTGTGACGTGCGATCAGGGCTCGAGAGTGTCTGCGGAAGGCAGGCCAGCGCCGCAGGCCTAGGTTGGTGTAAACGCCAGGCGTGGGTTGTCGTAGCTGGCGCAGCATCGCGAAGGCTGTTATGACCAGCCACTGTCTTGCGTACACCTACCTTGTAATACATGGCGCCGAAGTTATCGAGACTTCTATCTTGCCTGTGAGCATGCTTTTCAAGGAGGCACAGGAAACACACTACAGACTTAAGAAACTTTCGCCAACACTTCGCCAGAGAATGTACGAGGTACGTTTATTTCCACACGTTCATTATTGAAACATACATTTTTTGAAAGAATACTCTACAAATCAAAGAGTGTACATAGTATGCTGTAACTGGAGCATGCCTGCAAGCACACTCTAGCTAGCGCATGCCTGCCAAGCATGCACTAACTAGTGCATACATGCCATGTACACGCTTCCTGACGCAGAAAACTCCCTATCCCTTATGCAGTAAATGTATGCTTCAGTTAGCGTGTACATGGCATGTATGCACTAGTTAGTGCATGCTTGGCAGGCATGCGCTAGTTAGAGCGTGCTTGCAGGCATGCTCCAGTTAGAGCGTACCATGTACACTCTTTGATTTGTAGAGTATTTAATAGGTTGTCGCATTTTCAGGGAGAGCACGATGGAAGATTTGTTCAACAGACTTTTTGTGACATCGGACCCCCGAAATTCATGACAGCGGCGTTGTTCCGAAAGAACCCATGAGCGTGAATGTGACGAAGTTTCTGCCTCTCATTTTGACTGACAGTTCGTAGATCAGTACCTTATTATTGTTCCTACTTTTCTTTACAATTTTTTTCTGTTGCAATGTCAGCAGCTTTTTTGCTGTCAATTTCTATTATTTTTCTGTGATACATTTGTTGTTATTATTTACTTTCTTGATGATTTCATTTTGTGTTTTTTTTTCCTCGTGATAAACTTATTTTGAATGGTCCTTAACTGCTAAGTTAATAATATGGTTATAAAATAAATTTATGAACACTTTTTGGTCTTATTTGATGAAACCCCTCCCCTGAAAATTTAGACACATCGAGGGGTCATATTCAAAAGATCTTATCTGCGCGTTCCCCCCAAGACAATCTTATCTTAAACGCAGGCGAATTTCACTCAGTTCGATCATTTAATACAGCTACAAATCAATATCATTTGTGATAAAATTCACTGAAATGTGGAGATGACAGATAAAAGAAACCAAAAAGTACATGTAAAAATATATTCCGCTTACTCTCGTACGTGTTCCAACTGGTCAAACTAGGTGAAATCCGCATGCGTTTAAGATAAGATTATCTTGGGGGGAGCGCGCAGATAAGATCTTTTGAATAGGACCCCTCGACATGGTCAGATTGATAGAGCGTCTGAAGACGAATCGATTGGTTCTAGTTCGACTACTGTAGCACATTCCGTTCGGCCACAGTCGAATTTAATGTTACACTTCGCTCCCTCAGCCCGCTGTGCGCCCCCCCCCCCCCCCTCCTGCCGAGACGGGTTCGAAAGTCGAGCCCAAGCCCTCTTTCAACTGTCTAGCAGGGGGCTTTAAAACAAGATATAAACTTTTACGGTCTTCCACGTACTGTATCTGACACACCGGCTGAATATTGGGCTTCGGAGAAAAGAGCATTTCACAGTTCTACGTGGTTCGGCGTGAAACTGATACTGGCAACTACACGCCAAATGAACTTGAACCAGGTGTACCAAAAACCGCGTGTCAAAAGAAGAGGTACGGAACCCGCATGTAGCCGTGCCGGTGGGCTTGCCTATGCGGCGCTCCGTGGGCGCAGAGGCGGTCTAGGGTTGCCATTCGTCACTAACGCGCCGCTAACGGGTGTCAAGCGCTCACTGGCGCTGCCCGCGCCCCCGGCCGGATGCTGAAGTGCGGCTCGGGCCGGGAGCGCGGACAGCGCCAGTGAGCGCTTGTCACCAGTTAGCGGCGCGTTAGTGACGAATGGCAACCCTAGACCGCCTCTGCGCCCACGGAGCGCCGCATAGGCAAGCCCACCCCCATGGCTACATGCGGGTTCCGTACCTCTTCTTTTGACACGCGGTTCTTGGTACACCTGGTGCAATTTCGAACCGCGTCTCACACAATTTACATATGCGGAGTTTCTCGTACTTATTGGGACCTAGAATTATAAAAATGCGTGCAAACTACACTGCAAATCCAAAGGCAATACTTTTGGTACCTTTTTTGGCGATACAATTGAGTATCGCCAATAAACGGCCTTCCGGCAAAGAATTGCCTTCAAAACGGCGATACACAAAAGTATCGCCAAACTTTGGCGATACTTCGGAGTATTGCCACGATTTGGCATTAAACGTTCAACCAATCAAGGGGACAAGTCCTTAGTTTAATGCCGCGGTTTTGGCAATACCCAAAAGTATCGCCAAATTTTGGCGATACTTCTGTGTATCGCCGTTCTGAGGGCAATACTTTTCCGTAATGCCGTTTGTTGGCGATATTCAATTGTATCGCCGAAAAATGTTCCTAAGTATCGCCTTTGGATTTGCATTGTAGTGCGTGCAAATTTGTGCGGAAAGCACGTAGGCGTGTAATTGTGTAAGACCATGCACAAAAATTATTGAAAGCAATGTTCTATCCACTACACACCTGTCACACTAACAAATGCATGCTTGCAAGTACCCACTTACAAAGGCATGCTTGGCGTCGTATAACTCCATGCTGGGAGGCATACAAGGGGAAATAACTCCTGAAAATTTGTACACCGAAATTCAAAATTCATGAATTTCAAGCCGAAATTCATTGAAATTCATTGAAATTCACGAAATTCATTGAAATTCACGAATTTCGGTCCGAAATTCATCGAAATTCATTGAAATTCATGAATTTCGGTCCGAAATTCATCGAAATTCTTTGAAATTCATGAATTTCGGTCCGAAATTCATCGAAATTCATTGAAATTCATCGAAATTCATGGATTGCGATCTGAAATTCATTGAAATTCATCGAAATTCATGATATTTGATCCGGAATTCAAGAAACCACGTGAATTATGGTCCAAAAGTAATTAAGATTCATTTAAATGGATAAGAATATATCAATTGATACAAAAACTAAATAATACTTGTACAAAACGTGGAAGTGCATAGAAAAACAATCATTTTCATGCAATTTATTTGTAATTTAATGCGGTAAGAGTTCTCCGGTATGCGCGCTTAGGCTGAAGCAGCCTGGCTTCTAATACCGTCGGAAGCATTCGATTTTTCTCGGTCTAGATTTGGTCTAAATGACCGTCTACAGACCTAAGCAACCCGTCTAGCATTGAGTGGCCGTTGCGGCTGGAAGGCCCTGAAAAATTACCGCGGCGTTGGGACTCAAAAGTAGCCATGTTCATCCCTTGGCTTGGCGCGAATGTATCCCCGCGTTTCCGTCGCGTTGCCAGGCGTGCTGTGAGCACTCGTCTACGTCATGCCCGGGCGGCCAGGGGGCCGTCCGAAAGCCGTTCCAGAAGGTTCGAGAAGGTTTTCGGAAAGAACGGCCAGGAAAAAGGCCCAGTCTCCAGAGAAGTGACACACTGTTTGCAGACGTTCCCGCAATTAGGCAAGGTCAAGGAGCCCTGCCGAGGGAAGGAATGGGAGGGGGGAGGGGGCAGCCGGGGTGGCGACCTGCATCCTTGGGCCGAGAAGCCTCCCTCGGCCGCCACGCCGTCAGGATATTGGGAACTCAGCTGCCCTCAAAATTGGCCTAGAAATTCATTCGAACATGTTTCTGAAGCAGTGAAAGGAATGGAAGACGAATTTGAAATTTTCAGATTTGTAATGTAAAGCAAAATATTAGATCACTGGGGTGAGCCACTTGTGAACAAAGACTATTCATCCCAGAGACCCCTCATTGTAAAACGCCATTGTCGTCTGTTTTCTCTCTTCCCCGAGACCCCCCCCCCCCCGAGAGTGAGCCAGTGTGCGTGTGTGTGTGAATGTGTGTTTGTGCGAGGGTCGGCCTGCCTGCCCCGGTGCACTCCTCCTATTGTCTCCAATTTTAACTTCTGTCACTTTCAATTTTTCAACACTTTAAGCGCCATTTTCTGCTTCCTCATGTCCACGCGGTTAACGCCATATTTTATTTTTGGATTTTGTGATATTTTTGAGTTTTAACCCAATTTGATTACGGAATTATAGAAACACATTTTCTTGTGTATCTCCCGAAGGCCTAGACCTAGAACTGAATTTCAAAACTACTCTTGTACATCTTTTCATGGCGCATTGAACGAGCTCCTTTATTTTACTCTTAGACTTCTAGAAGCGAATTTACATTTTGCAGCCAGAGGCAATTGTCCTTGGGGGGCCAAGACCGCTCCTCTCTCGGCCGACCCGGACTACCTGCTTGGGTCTCGCCCGCAGCCCGCACTGCCCGCCGGTGCAAACGGGGCTCGTCTGAGCCGTGGCCGCCCGCGCCTCGTCGCCTAGCTTGGCGGCCTTGCGGGCGCTGGGGGAGACAGACAGACACGTTCGCAGCTCCCAGCACAGCTCCCCGGCCGACTGCCGACCGACTCCGCACAGAGCCTCGTCGCTCTGTCTCTCTCGCACTTATGCGGGCCGCCCCATGAGTGCGACAGAGACGGAGCGACGAAGGTGATATGCGGAGTCGCTCTGCAGGCCAGCGGCAACGAAATCTCACACCGAATTTCCTCAATTTTGTGATAAAATTCTTGAATTTTGTTGTGAAATTCACGAATATTGCTGTGAAATTCAATGAAATTCATTGAGTTTCATCGAAATTCATCGAAATTCATCGAAATTCATTGAAATTTATTGAAATTCATCGAAATTCGCTGAAATTCACTGAAATTCACCGAAATTCATGCGAAATTCAAAATTTTGTACACCGAAATTCAAAGTTATTTCCCCTTGGAGGCATAAGCGTCTACCTGCGAAGCATGCATTTGCGAGCGAGTACTTGGTGGGCAGTTAGGTTTGTATTGCACTCATCATACCCACCAAATTTCGTCAGAATCCGAGGAGTTCAATGTCGGGTCCTGTCTTTCTTGAATAGATTTGCTCAACACTGCACTGTCAGAAAATTCCGAAAATAAATGGAAAAATCATGGAGTTTTTCCGAAACTTCTGCATGGAGCTCTCCATAAATGCAAATTCTGGGCTTTCTCCGTAAATTTTCGGAATTTTGAACAAAAATGCATGCTGCACTATTACAAAAACACGAAAAAAAGGTTTGCAACCAGTTAAAAAATGAGGGAAGGGTGAACCCCTACTTCTTGAGCTCAGTTTTCATAATATTAAGGGAAAGCTACAGGATATAAGTCAAATGAGCTCGAATGAGGTTGTCCCTTCTTTGACCATTTCAGACCAAAAAATGCTTCAGCGAAGTCCTCTTTAATATATCTGAGAAAAGACTTGCATTTTACCTCCTATCTGGACCCAAGGAATGCTCCGAAGAACATCTGTATGAGCCCTGAGAGAATCTCTCCGAAAAAAAATGGAAAATGAATGGAGTCTCCATGAACGTGATTATAGGGTTTTTCTCCATAAAATTTCGGAGCTAATTTCTAACAGTGTGCATGGAAAAGGGTGAAAAGCACAACGAGAATTGTACAAGCTACAACGAGGCCTGGACAGCACTCGTCAGGCCGGTTCCATTGTAGTGTACATTGCACAACAGTAGGGTATTTCGGAAAAAAATCAAGACTGGAAGTCAGCCACAGAACGTGAGAAACAGCTTTTAAAATACAATAAATTCTTAATGAAAAATTGGCCAGGAATTTTTGCAGGTTTGTTGTGGTCTTTTCTCGAAATGAAGGTCTAATTTGTGGCGCACCAGGGTCAATACCGGTCAGGGGAATCAAGGAAGTCATGCAAAGTCAGGGAAATACAAAAGGACTCTGAAAGTCAGGGAGAATCACAATCTGGTCGGGAAAAACTCGAAAAGTAGGCATGAAGTATGAATTATACGCCGCACCACTGCAAATCCAAAGGCAATACTTTTTGTACCTTTTATGGCGATACAATTGAGTATCACCACGATTTGGCATTAAACGTTGAACAAATCAAGGGAACAAGTCCTAAGTTTAATGCCGCGGTTTTGGCGATACCCAAAAGTATCGCTAAATTCTGGCGATACTTCTGTGTATCGCCGATCTGAGGGCAATACATTTCCGTTTGTTGGCGATACTCAATTGTATCACCCAAAAATGTACTTAAGTATAGCTTTTGCATTTGCAGTGTACGGGTCACTCGTGTAAATATTGTCAGAATGTCAGAAACCTGTCTGAAAACCTGATCAAAATTCGTGCACCTCTGAAAGCTGAAAACATCTCCGGACAGTCTGTAGAACTCAAACCGTCAATATCAGAGTAAGTTTTCAGAATTTCAGCTTTCAGAGGTGCGCGAATTTTGATCAGGATTTCAGACACGTTTCTGACATTCTGACAAAATTTACACGAGTGGTGGTAACCTCATGCGTTTCGGTCTGGGAATCAACATTTTAATAATATCGTACACTGTAAAAAATGTGTTCGTAAATTTACAAACAAATTAGGGGTAATTTCGTTGCACGAATTATTTGTAAATATACAACGTTTTTATGTTTTTTATCAATTTATGAATTTTTCTTCACGCAGTAGTTTGTAAAATCACAAACATTTTACAAGTTCCAATTTACATGGATCACTTTTGTTCAACATTGTCACGCTGATTAAATGAAGATAAACTTGTATCAGTGCATTTTTTTTGTTCTATGAAACATCTTCTAGTTCTATGAGACATCTTGTAAAATGACGAAGGCATCACCCTGTTTCGTAATTTTACGAGCGATTTGTGCAACGAAATTACCCATGGATTTGTTGTAATTTTAGGAAACATTTCATATCTCTGTGACCTCACTGTAGTATTATCGTCACTTTTGAGATGTATTTTGTTCGTACCATTTCATAAAGCGATGTTCACAAACAAATTTCACAAAATTAAGAAGATTTCTGTGATGAATAATCCATAAATCGGCCTTTACAAATAAATTTCATAAAATAACGAAATGTTATTGTTACTTTACAAGGAATTTGTAAAATAAAATTTCGTAAATTCACAATAATTTTTTACAGTGTATGTTCTACCCATTTAAACCTCCTAAATCGTTACTTACCACATATTCAACTTCCGGAGTGCGAATAAAACTTGAAAAAAAATCGGAGAAAATCAGGCATTTTCACTGGATATTATGGAAAAGTCAGAGAAAACGAAATAGGGAAACCGGTGTGAACCCTGCGCACGAAGTACTCTGCAAACTCAACTGCGTACTCAGTACACTCCATTCGTCGTGTGCCGAGGGGTGAATCACTAGTGTACTCATGTGTACAAATTTGCCCGTACTCCCCGAGTAAAAATAGGAGGCTGCAGAAAGGCTGACGCACGGCTGACGCATGGCTGTATGGACCGTTTTTTGGCTGTATGCATGGCTGCCGAGGCTGCGTTGCAGCCATGTCGCAGCCATAGCGACGTCCTGGACTTGCAGCCATCCACGCTGCAGTGGCTGGTCTGGCTGTTTCACGGAGCGCTTTGGCTGTGAAACGCTTCAGAAGCTGCGCACAGAAGCCTTTTGGCTGCCCTAAGCAGCCTATAAACGCTGCCACGCACAGCCAACTTAGCTGCAATGGCTGTAGGCTGCGCGTCGCAGCGTGTTGGCTGCTGGCGCCAGCCGGGCCGTGGCTAGACGTTACAGCCATGTAGGCTGCCACGGCTGTAGGCTGCGCGTAGCAGCGTGTTGGCTGCTGGCGCCAGCCGGGCCGCGGCTGGATTTTACAGCCACGCGGGCTGCAATGGCTGTAGGCTGCGCACTGCGCGTCGCAGCGTGCTGGCTGCTAGCGGCAGCCTGGCCGCGGCTGCACTTTACAGCCACGCAGGCTGCAATGGCTGTAGGCTGCGCGTCGCAGCGTGTTGGCTGCCGGATGTAGCCGGGCTACGGCAGGACTAAACAGCCATGTGGGCTGCAGTGGCTGTAGGCTACGGATTGCAGCATGGTGGATGCTGGCGGTATTCAGGCAACGGTCGTATTCCTTGATTAAAGGGCTATAAAAAATAGAAAAAAATAGACCACTGTTAAAAAAAATATGAAAATTCAGACTGATTTCGTCTTACTTGGTGGTCTGAATCGTAAATTCATAAAATGGTACGAATATTAAGACCAACTGTCTGAAAAGTTTGACCTGTTGTCTGAAATTTGAATTTAGACTAGCAAGTCTGAATATTTAGAGCGATGGCTATCAAGTTTTGTACATTGTCGTCCGAAAACTAAATTCATACTTGTGAAATCGAAAAACGAGTGAAAAAACCCCGTCCCCTTTGTACATTTTTCGATTTTCTCAGAACTTTTGTCAATACTACTGTTGGATTTCAAATAATATTTACGTTTAGTGTCGTAAAAGCATAGAGAATGTTTCAGAGCTCCGAAATGGACACTTATTGCTCTATCCGCTAGGTGGCGCTAGTGTCGCATGGATGATCTCTTGGAGCTAGAATTGCCACTTGAAGGCGAAATTGCGAATATTTTGTTACAAACTTATTCCAAGTGATTGTCTGAAAGGGCATGAGCGCACCAAAGCAAGATTCAGGTTAATAAGTGCAGTATAAGCTAAATAACAAAGAATACAATTTCACTCTCGCGCATGGCCACGGGTCGGCGCGTGGTTGGGCTAAGGCCGCTCTCCCTCGCATTTCAGCAGTCACCTCTAGCCTCTTCACTTCCTTTGCAAGTAGGAGTCTACTGCCGTGTACCTAATTTTTGAGTCAAGACGATCCGCTGAGCGTCTACGATAAACCGATGGCAAAAGTTCGCCGATTTGTGTTCTACTCTACAGAGTGGCATTTTTTAGTGCGACTGTTCAATGTCTTCGTACAACTTAGTCTGATAAAATAGACCGACTGGTATCATTTTTCATACAACATGTTGATCTGAAAATTCAGACTAACGTCGTCTGAAACTTTCAGACCGCGAAGTATGAAAGTTTTGGTATGAAAATTCAGACTGAATGTAAGTAAATCGACTTCTTACAAAAAATTATGAATTTTCAGTAAATTTTTTTAACAGTGACTGGATGCGTGGTATGCTGATATTTGAGTTGAATACGTTAACATACATAAGCCATGCAAGTTTCGTAAAAATCGGGAAACTTTTTTTTGTTATCTTTGATATCTCGGGAACGGTAAGTCCTACATGAAACTACTTGGCAGATTTGGATCCGGAACGGTGTTCGGACCCTAGAAAATCTTCAAAGGGCTCAACAGAACTTCAAAGGGCGTAACAGGGACCCTCAAAGGTCCTGATGGGGACCTTCATGAACTAAGGAGTGAAGCCTAGTAGCGATATGGATGCTGCCGATGGCATCCACGAGGCTGCAGGATGCGGCCGAGATGTGGCTCTGACCCGCAGCTTCATAGCTGCCGGGGGCAGCGTGGGCCGGGCGAAAGAAGGCTGCCTGGAGCATCCTGAAGGCTGCGGGGTGCAGCCTACAGCAGCGCCTCACAGCCTCCAGGCTTCCGGGGACAGCGTGGCCCGGGCGAAGGAAGGCTGCCTGGGGCATCCTGAAGGCTGCGGGGTGCAGTCTAGAGCAGTGCCTCGCAGCCTCGTGGCTGCTGGGGGCAGCGTGGCTCGCGAAATAAGGCTGTCTGGCGCATCCTGAAGGCTACGGGGTGCAGCCTAGAGCAGCGGGGGCAGCGCTGACTGGGCTCCAAAGGGACACTTCAGTGGCTGGCAGGTGCAGCCAGAGACGCTGCACCGGCTGCGGATGGCTGTATTTTGGCTGACGTATGTCCGAATACAGCCAATGTCTGCAGCCATCCGAGTTCCATCCGCGCGTTGTAAGCAACCTGGAGGGAGCCAGCCTGCAGCCAATCTGCAGCCTATAATTTTCTCTCGGGATCATTCTCTAGTTTTTCGACCGATTTAACGTCGAGTGCCGTTAAAAACGTTAAATAAAGCCTTAAAACGTTTAAAATTGTGAAATTTATGAGTAGAGCAAGGTGTACTCACCCGCACCCATGTACTCATGTGTACACCAGAACGCTGAGTGATTCAACCCTCGTCGTGTCCTCACCAGTACACTCTACCGAGAGTGTGCTTAGCTGAGTACTCTGCAACGAGAACTTAGAACTATATGCAGCTGAGTACACGTTCGTGGGAGTGTATTCATGAGCACTCTCTTCAAGAGAGTGTACTGAGTACACTGTTTAGTTTGTAGAGTATCCACCAAATGGAGGTAACAGTTGACGAAAATATGAAGCTATTTGGATGAGGTCGGGACGTAAATGTAGGAAAATATATCCGCTGGTCAAGCCATTGAAAGGACAAGAATGTGTGCGTTGAGCAGGCTTCGCTTGGTGCCGAGCTTGGTGCTGTGCCACCTCCTTGATCGTGGAATCAACTTCAGGCAGTCCCACAATGTTCACCCTGGAATAGGCCTCTATCGGATAAGTGGTGGGCAACTAAAATTCTTCATGTATTTCATTCATACATGCAGGACGCGAGCAGGTATGTCTCGTTGCCGACGACAAGTTTATTGATTTCGACATCATCTTGGAACTCATAAAACCAGAACGTCGGCACGCATTCTTAGAAACGCCACTGTTATCGAACAGGAAAATCATCAGTGACAAACCAGCCAACATGAAAAAGAAGCGGCCGCTGCACGACGCAGAAGACAGGTTTTTGTCCTTTTAAATTGAGGAGCGACGTGACCCTCAGCACAGTCCCAAGCTCACAGCCGCCAGACCTTCCACCTTGTCAATCATGAACACGTGCATTCTCCTCGTGGTGGCCGTTGCCGCCTGCCTTGTGGTAAGTCCGCTTCGAATTGTGCTCACGCCATGTGGGTGGGGGTCGATTTCATCGAAGGAGGCAAATTTTTGGGGCTGCGAATGAAACGCACACGGTAAAAACGGTTCTTGGTTTTCCCAGGGACCCCCTGGAAATCACGTATGTCTTCCCCATAGGGCTCCTGGGAAAACCAGGTTCCGTTTATACCGCGTTGACGATTTGATTACACTTCAATTGGCCTGTAGATGTGAGCCGGTTGGCTTTTGAAGTCCAAACATGGCCAAATCCGTCCTCTGATCGGTTTATGCTAATTACTCAAATCCAAGATAAGTTTCTCTCCCACTCTTTTGGTCTGGTGATGGCAAGGGCTATTCAGGCCGGTTATTAGTAATCGAAGTTGTTCATTGACGATTTCATCTCTTATGGCTAAGATATTTTTTAACCATTGGTAAGCATGCTCATAAAATGTAAGACCAGGCCATTGCGGGCGTTCAAGTTAGAAGCTTTTCCCTTTTACTCGTGTTGAACAAAGGGTGTTATCATCAGAATGCATGCAGAATATTTTTCTTTAGGACCGTTTGAGCCGACCACACACCGCCCCCTACGTAAAATGCCACGGAGAATCCTGACATGCACTCAGAACTGACCCCAGCCTAGTCCGTCATATTTCAAATGCGGCTAAGTTGAATAGAAATTACTGTTGTGTGACCTTGTTTTTTTTTTCCTGACCCAGAAACTAAACTTGAACGATTTCCTTCAGATTCCATGTACATTACCCAAAGCAATCGGCTCGGCAAGGGGCTGATTTGGATTGTGGCCGCAACGTTGACACTGAAAATACTAAAACCAATGATGAAGCTTATGCCTTCCTTATTCTGCCACAGCCCTCAGCAATGTCCGCCTGCAACTCCAGGCAGCTTGACAACCTGGAAAAGCAGCTGACAATTTGTGGCAGGAATCTTCCGGTCCAGCAATACGGCGGCTCCTGGCAGTGGTCTCGCAGCGTCACAAGCACCATGAAAAAGGAGTCAACTTGCAATTTGAACAACGCCCCAGACCACTTCCAGGCCGCCTTGGAGAACAGCAACATCGGCAAGGCTAGCGTGGACCGCGCTGTGACCTGCATCAAAAACGCCATTCGCTACAGCGTTTGCTGTTGAGAGAATCGGAGACGGTTGCCGAGGAATAAAGTGGGACGTTTGCCGTCTTAAAAAAATGCATTCTCAATCACATAAGGTCTACACATTCGTTGAAGGGAGTAAGGTGGCGTAACAGAACTTCACTCAAGTCCATCTCCTGCGATTGATGCCCAGCACACTGTATACTGAGGCAATACTTTTAGTACCTCTTTTGGCGATACAATTGAGTATCGTCAAAAAACGGCCTTACGGAAAAGTATTGCCTTCAGAACGGCGATACACAAAAGCATTGCCAAAATTTGGCGATACTTTGGAGTACTGCCACGATTTTTGGCAATAAACGTTAAACAAATCAAGGGGACGAGTTCTTAGTTTAATGCCGTGGTTTTGGCGATACCTAAAAGTATCGCCACATTTGGGCGATATTTCTGTATATCGACGTTCTGAAGGCAATAATTTTCCGTAAGGCTGTTTAAGGGGGCACACCAGTGAAAATCTTCAAATTCTTGCCTTCTTTTTTATTTTATCTTATTTTTCTGCTATTCATCCCGAGTCGAATGCCGCAAACCCCAACCCAAAATTCCAATTACTTTGGCTTGTGCACATATTTAAAGTTGCTGAAAAGGTAATTAATTTTGCACATTTTAGACCAATTGTTAACGTTCAGGTATTTCACTTGAAGTTCAATTACAAAACCCTTAAACCACCCAAACGCAGTTGAAAAGAGGAAAATTTAGGCGCAAACTGAACTTAAATACGTCAAAAGGCGCATTTATAATCCGAAAAAACACGTCAAATCTATGTTTCTACTTAAAGGGCTTTTTCTCAAAACACCTTTTTTGTACCTTTGCGCCACTCTCACGGGCGCAAAATTGTGATAATTTAATGCGGTTTGCGGCAAAATGTTCGTTTAACTTGCATCTATGGTCTGAACCTCGGAAATGGCCATCCCACAAATAGGACGTGAGCTGCAGCCATGAAAGCGCAAAAAAAAGGGTTAAAAGATTTGTTTCTATTTTTGCCTTTTGAAAAAACAAATTCAAAATCATTCTTTTTGCATGCCCGTGGTTCAGAACATGTGTCCTGTTGAGAAATTTTCAAATCCCGTGCTCGAGGCTCAATCGAGAGAGGCGGAATCGTGGCAGGAGTGAGACGAGGTCGCAGAAAAATGAAGTGCACTGGCGCTCCGTCTTGCCATCGCCACCCCGCCCTCCCATACTGATTTTTCTTTTCTTTTATACAATTTTGAGCCAAGAATAAAATATCAATCGAATACATAGGTTACTTTTCTCAGAATGATCGTTTTTCGGAACCTCTGCATTTTCACTGGTGTGCCCCCTTAATGGCGATACTCAATCGTATCGCCAAATAATGTACTGAACACGGTGAAACCGATGTCTGGAAATTTCCAGATATTTTTTGCCATTTCCAGACATTGTCTGGAAATGTCTACTTTTTCCAGATAATATCTGGAAATGGTCAAATCCCAGATATATATCTGAAAAAAAACGGCATTTCCAGATAATGTCTGGAAACAAAGGCCTTGACGCCGAGGTCCACGGATTTGCGACCTGGGAGTCCCCGATGGTGTCCTCGAGGTCCCCAGGACACGAGGAGTCCAACGCCGAGGTCGCCGACGCTCTAGGACAAGCGGTTCCGGAGATACGAGGACGTACCACAAGGAGTCCGTCAAAGCAACTTTTTAGTTGGAGGCCAAAATCATCATCGGCCTGTGGCTGCGTTCCACTTGGGTGTCCGGGACTTTTGACTTCAGCATCGTGTTAAGGTAGTGCTAGACTACCAGGAACCCGTCAGGGGTCGCCGTCGGACCAACGGTGCGCCCAGGATGCCGACGAACGTGAGGCACGCCGGAGCGCCGTGGCGTGCCGGGTGCCTAAACGATCGTCGCCACCGCCGCTGCCGCCGGGTCCTCCGCACCAACCGCGAGGTTGGACGACGGAGGCCGACGCCGTTGGCACCGACGCCGCCGACGTGTACGTCGACGCCACCACATTGGCCTCTGGCATTGGCGGCCGTTCGAGCACACGGCGTCGGCCGTCGCCGTCAGGGCGCTCCGCGTCGGTGCCGACGGCGTCGTCTCTGGCCGTCCAAGTTCACGGTGGCGACGCAGGACACGCCGGCGGCTTCAGCCGTCAGGGCACGCGGCAGCGTCGTCGGCCCTGGCCGTGGTGGCGTTGACGGACACGTCGGTGGCGTCGGCCCCCGTCGTCCAAGCTGTTGGTCGCGACGTAGGACACGGCGGCGGCGGGGGCGACGCGATCGTTCAGGCACCTTGCCCGCCACGTTCGTCGGCACCCTCGGCGCACCGGTAGTCCGACGGCGACCCCTGACTGGTAGCCCAGGTGCACCCTAACCGAGGGGTTAGCCACTCGGTACTAGGGCGTACACACGATTCCGGATTCCCGCGATTCCTGAACAAATCTTGCATAAAAGGAGAGGTTTTCGAAGATTTTTCTTAGCTTTTGAGTGTTCAGTGTCTCTTACATATCCCTCTCCATTGAAACTTTTAAGATTTTCGATAAAATTTTGAGCAAGTTACGAACGATTCCCGGACTGAGTGTACACACGATTCCCGGAGTGGGTAACCCCTCGACCCTAACGCAGTGTTTAAGTCAAAAGTCCCGGACACCCAAGTGGAACGCAGCCAGAGGCCGAAGCGGCCGTTGGAGCACACTAACGGCCGACTAAGCACGTGGTGGCGTCGACGTACACGTCGGCGGCTTCGGTGCCAACGGCGTCGGCCTCCGTCGTCCAAGTTCGCGGTTGGTGCGGAGGACCCGGCGGCCGCGGCGGTGGCGACGATCGTTTAGGCACCCGGCACGCCACGGCGCTCCGGCGTGCCTCACGTTCGTCGGCATCCTGGGCGCACCGTTGGTCCGACGGCGACCCCTGACGGGTTCCTGGTAGTCTAGCACTACCTTAACACGATGCTGAAGTCAAAAGTCCCGGACACCCAAGTGGAACGCAGCCACAGGCCGATGATGATTTTGGCCTCCAACTAAAAAGTTGCTTTGATGGACTCCTTGTGGTACGTCCTCGTATCTCCGGAACCTCTTGTCCTAGAGCGTCGGTGACCTCGGCGTAGGACTCCCCGTGTCCTTGGGACCTCGAGGACACCATCGGGGACCACCTGGGTGGTGGCGACAACGGTGTTGAACCGTGTGGCGGCACTGCAGCCACGTTCGTCGGCATCCTGGGCGCACCGGTGGTCCGACGGCGACCTCTGACGGGTTCCTGGTAGTCTAGCACTACCTTAACACGATCCTGAAGTCGAAAGTCCCGGACACCCAAGTGGAACGCAGCCAGAGGCCGATGATGATTTTGGCCTCCAACTAAAAAGTTGCTTTGACGGACTCCTTGTGGTACGTCCTCGTATCTCCGGAACCGCTTGTCCTAGAGCGTCGGCGACCTCGGCGTTGGACTCCTCGTGTCCTGGGGACCTCGAGGACACCATCGGGGACTCCCAGGTCGCAAATCCGTGGACCTCGGCGTCAAGGCCTTTGTTTCCAGACATTATCTGGGAAATTTCCAGATATTATCTGGAAATTTTTTTTTCCAGATATATATCTGGGATTCGACCATTTCCAGATATTATCTGAAAAAATTAGACATTTTCAGACAATATCTGGAAAAAACGGCCATTTCCAGACAATGTCTGGAAATGGCAAAAAATATCTGGAAATTTCCAGACATTGGTTTCACCGTGAAGTATCGCCTTTGCAATGGTCAGTTCTCACAAGTGTAACAATGAACCTTATTCACATGCAATGACGTTTTATTACATTAGAAGGGCAGAGCGTTGATACGAGCTGGTGAACCTCATCCTAGAGTTTTTCATGCGTGAATATTGCTGGAGGAGGGACAAGGAGTCCTGGATGTTCTTCTGGAAGCCGCAGCTCTGCCCACAAGTTGATGGATGGAATGGACACAACTGATTGCTTGTGGGCAGGGCCTTACCAACACGAAACTTACAGTTCACTTGGCTGTAAGCAGGAGACATCAGCGATGCTGGCCTTCAAGGGCGTCGTCCCAGTCTAGTGGCTTGGTGTTGGGCTCCTCGAGCAGCGCATCTTCCTCGAGCAGGTTAGAGCACGTTTATTTAAGGGGGGACATCACTCCAAAATGATCAAAAATTGCAACTTTTTTTTAATAGTTTATATTATAGACCATTCCTTTCTGCGTCGAATGGTGAAAACCGCATTCCGGAATTCAAAAAATTGCAGTTTTAGGAGGATGTGGGCCGCAAACGTGCATAGGGGAAAAGACCAGTTTCCCCAACTTTGATCGCGTTTTTCTCGGAACATGAAATTGCAAACGGTTGCAGACCTCTAGGGCGCAGTTTTTGAGCTACAGCGGGGAGATTTAGCATGGAAGCTCCTACGACATGATGCTATGGTGGGTAGCAAAATAATTTGCATTGGTCTATTTTTATTATTTTTTTAACGTTTAAAATTGAACAATTTTGACCAAAAAAATTGCACAATATTTTTTGGTATGTAACAAACACAACTTAAAATGATTTTTTAAATGTGATTGAGGTACCTACCATAGCCAGACATCTCAGGAAGGCTGTCACCAAATTTCAATTTTCTAGGTCAAACCGTTTGGCGTCCAGCGCTGCAACCGTGCGAAATGGTCTAACCTAACACTCAAAAATGTGTTTTCAACGAAAGCGCTGTACTGCCCTGGCGGATTGACTAAGTGTTGTTTTATGCTTTATCTGTTAAAATATGAACAATTTTCCTCTTTCCGTTTGGTTTTTATGACGTTTTTACAAAAGCACTGTTTTTGGAGTGATGTCCCCCCTTAAGGGGGGAGACTCGTCTTTAACACAAAAATTTTAACAAATTTCAGGCTTAAATAAAAAATGTTTCCAATAGATTTGAAGGTTAGTGGGGTTTTCCAATAAAAAGCTGGTTCTTTAATCTTGATTTTGAAAAAAATAGTTTGTCTCTTTGTCTCTAGAATCTGTGATCTTTCTACTAAACAACTAAAATTGCGCCAAAAATTCACTGCGCGCATGATTTTTAGAGAATGCGGCATCATGTCATAAATGTCTTTGTTGCTCCCTCAAGAAGACTCCTGGCACTCTAGATTGAACTAGAATGATTGGAATACCTGGTTCCTAAGTGCCTGAAATTTACATTTTTAAGTGTATAAAAAAAGCCTTTAAATTTAGACATTTCAATGATTTTTATCGGGCACTTCTACTGGTCCGATTGAAGATATCCTAGTTCAGAGTGACGGCCTTATAGAGGCAAAACATAGGAAAAATTATTGAGTCGAAACAATCAACGGTCTGGCTCAAATCGTGCGCGCAGGACCCAAAATATTGCAATTGAGTAAAATGGCTTCAAAGTTCGAACGGTCTAACCTATCCTGTGGAAAAATAATTACAAAGTGTCACCCTATGGCCAAACGGTTTTGAAATTCAAAACCAGCCAGCCACCAATTTCAAGGGTTTGACACAAAGAATTCAAAAAAATCAAAAACGCAAATCTGATTTTTTGACGTAGAATGACGAGTCTTCCCCCTTAAGAAAAGCAGGACCTTACAACGACCCCCTTGGATTTCGCTGATTTTTTGGTGGTTAGTAGTCCCCCATGGTGGGAGTTCATGGCCAAAATTTCAGACCTCAAAAAAATTTTATCTGGGAGATATTGGGATTTTAAGTTATTTTGGGTATTTTTACACTAATTTTGGGTATTTCTTATATCTCAGGGACTTTTTGTCCGATTTGTTTCAGATTCGGGTTCTAGCTTCCAAATTAAACGGGTAACACGATCGTGCCGTCAGATTTGACCTAAAATAATTTTTTCATGGGGAAAACTCACTTTTTTCAAAAAATTACATAAAAAGTGCCAAATCTTGGGATTTTGCAGTTAAAAGTGCCCGATCTTTGTAAAACTGGTATTATCTTACGCAGAAAGGTCCGCTCAATCCAAAAATCACAACCTCAGATTTTTCCGACGAACCGTTCCGGAGATATTCTACTTCAAAGTCAGGCAATTTTTTTTTCGGCCTAAAAGTTGTGCGATTTTGCTGGGCTTTTCATTCTGAGGCATTGGGCGATGAGTTCCAGTGACGCTGGCCTTGTGCGCCGGCTGGTGTTCCCTTGCGTGCCCTTTTAGCGCCTGCCAGGTAGGCCAAGCCGTACCGCAACACTTGCGTGTCCGTATGGTGGCCTATCTCGCCCCTGACGCAAGCCGCTACCGCCACAAAGGCACTCCGCGCCCCGTGCGTTGCTGGCCCAGCCGCTTTCCACTGTGGCAAAAAGCTACGGAAAATTCTGTTAACAGCTTGTGGTAATTCTCCGTAGCCCCCTTGTCAATATTCTTCGTAGGCTCTTACAGAGCAGCTCCAGACAAAAAAAAACACTTGGCCGGGGACCCCCTCAGATCTGGCCCCCTACCGGTTTTTTTGGTTCAACTAGTGAATACGAATTGCCGAAACACAAATTGGGCCGGATCCAACACCGATTGGCTTTTTGGCACAGGTCAAAAACCCCCAGAAATGGCTGTTTTTGAGGGTTTGGGGCTTTTTGGGATCTCGGAACGTGTCGGCTAAAAAATCTACCAATATGGTTTTTCCGAAAGAAAAAAGTGCGCTCTTTCGAATGCCGGGTCGCGCGAGGCTCTACGACGTCGGGTTTAGACGCTACGGGCTCTTAAAGTTGCTCAATTTCACTATTTTCACTAAAAATGACTAAAACAGATTTCTTTCTCTCCGGAAGTCGATTGTGACTCTTCCTATTGGCAATCTTCACCATGCAAGGTATTTTTATACCTCAGAGACATGGTTTGGGCAATGAAGTTACGTTTTTCTACCGTGGGGAAAGCCCACACACTACATAGCGTACATAGCGCCTAGTGGGTAGGCAGCCCCTTACTCAGGCCAGTCGGGCGGGCCTGCCGCGTCAGGGAAGGCAGAGGTGGGATCGGGGTGGGCTCTATTGAGCAAGAATATTTAAGAGGTGACCGGGTTGGATTTCACCTCTCCGATTTGGCTCATTTTTGGTGGGTGTTTTAGCACCCTAGAAAGATTCTAAAAGCCTGAGTAGCAGGTCCGGCAAAAATTTATTGACCAATCTGCAGCTGTTTTTCTAAATTTGAGTTTTTTTAACTTGAATTTGGGTATTTTCTTCTTTTTCTACAGTATTTGCTCAAGGAAGCTGAGTTTAGGTTTTTCAGACGTAAAATGAGCCAAGGAATTCGAATCTGCGTCCGGAATTGAGCTAGGACTCATACTTCAGGAGATATTGGCAAAAAAAACTGCCAGAAGTTGCCAAAAAAGTCCCAAATCCTGGGGAAACGGTCAAAAATTCCCGTGAGAGGCTTTCCCAGTGGTCTAAACTTCAGCGAATGAGCCAAGGAATCCAATGAGCACAACTTCATATTTTTCCGACGAACTGTTTAGAAATGGCACACTTTCAAAGTTGAGCATTTTCTTCCCCTTCCAATTTTTTAAGCTTTTTGACCCTGTAGGATTATATTTTCTTCTAACATCCCATCGGTAATGTCCCCTGCCATCCAGGGTCACGTGGTACGAACACCGCGACGCTAAAAAGTAGGAATCGAATGCGCAGCACTCAGCGCCTAGGCCTGGGCGATTAATCGATTAATCGAAAATAATCGCGATTATTTTGTTAATCGTGCGATTATTTTAAACCCCCGATTAGTGGTTAAGTAATCGAAGTATTGACCGATTGATGATCGATTATCGATTAATCGTCTCTTTATCAGATATTCTATCCATCACCTGTGCCATTCGAGAACTTTTCACGCTACATCCAAAAAAGACGTTTAAAATTTCCGAACTGTTCCAGTTAACTTGTTTAACAGGATTTCTCAAAATTTATTGGAGACTTAAACGCATAGAAAAGAACCATGCCCCTGCTCAATATATTGTGTCAATATATTTAACAACATAAAATCATGTTGAGAAATATAGCCGCCTTTCAACATCGAGTGCCAAGATTTTAAGAAAAGTTACTTGAAAAGTCTGCCCTCCTAACCCTACCCCATCCCACGACGGGCACCGTGTCAGATATTGAAACATACATTTCGCGAAGATAATATTGTATGGGGAAATATATGCATTATATATTAACGGGCACGAAGATATACCCCCATATATAAACTACGTATTGCGTAAGATAATTTGCAATATATTGAGCAAGATACAATTACATTGGCAATGCATGAAACAAATATGGATTCATATATTCACTACAAATCCAAAGGTCAGACTTCTCGCCACTCCAGAGGCAAGACATTAGTCTCGCCAAGTTTTGGTCAGACGGTCAGACCTGAAAGTCTCGCCAAAATTTGGTCCGACAAAAAAGTCTCGCCACAAAACGGTCAGACACAAAAGTATCACCACAAAATGGCTAGACTTTTGTGTCTGACCACGGCCTTTAGGCCGTAACCGTCCGGCGCATTACGGCCTTTAGGTGGCGGTCAGACACAAAAGTCTCACAGAGACTTCTGTGTCTGACCGTTTTGTGGCGAGACTTTCAGGTCTGACCAAAACTTGGCGAGACTTCAATGTCTCGCCATATTTTGGCGCAAAGTCTTTCCATCCAATTTGCAGTGTTTTCCATATATTTTCCTTTTTGCAAGGGGTGGGGGAGGGGGTGGGGTACCTCACTCCCTCACAACGCCCACGAACCCTCCGTCCCTCTCCTCCTCGCCTCTCTCCGACTTGCCTGAGCAAGGGGCTGCCTACCCACTATTACCATTACCATTAAGGGCTATACCACATATAATCGTATGCCATTTCGGGCCCGACACATACGCTACGTAGTGTGTGGGCTTTCCCCACGGTAGAAAAACGTAACCTCATTGCCCAAAATATGTCTCTGAGGCGCTCGGGCTGCCAGGCACGCCAGGCCCGCTTCGCCTGCACCGGCGGCCATTGAAATTTACCGAAGTGCTACCCCCACTCCCCCCCATGGGTTTGAGAAGCCCGCATGGGCTCGCTGAATCAAGCCCAATAGAGCCCACCCCGATCCCACCTCTGCCTTCCCTGACGCGGCAGGCCCGCCCGACTTGCCTGAGCAAGGGGCTGCCTACCCACTAGGCGCTATGTACGCTATGTAGTGTGTGGGCTTTCCCCACGGTAGAAAAACGTAACTTCATTGCCCAAACCATGTCTCTGAGGTATAAAAATACCTTGCATGGTGAAGATTGCCAATAGGAAGAGTCACAATCGACTTCCGGAGAGAAAGAAATCTGTTTTAGTCATTTTTAGTGAAAATAGTGAAATTGAGCAACTTTAAGAGCCCGTAGCGTCTAAACCCGACGTCGTAGAGCCTCGCGCGACCCGGCATTCGAAAGAGCGCACTTTTTTCTTTCGGAAAAACCATACTGGTAGATTTTTTAGCCGACACGTTCCGAGATCCCAAAAAGCCCCAAACCCTCAAAAACAGCCATTTCTGGGGGTTTTTGACCCGTGCCAAAAAGCCAATCGGTGTTGGATCCGGCCCAATTTGTGTTTCGGCAATTCGTATTCACTAGTTGAACCAAAAAAACCGGGAGGGAGCCAGATCTGAGAGGGTCCCCGGCCAAGTGTTTTTTTTTTGTCTGGAGCTGCTCACAGTATTTTCCGTAGGACCGTACAGTATTTTTCGTAGGACCTTACGGTGTTCTCCGTTCTTCCAGGTCCTACGGAGAAGACTGTGCGGTCGCACGGAGAATACTGTAAGAGCCTACGGAGAATATTGAGAAGAGGGCTATACTGAGATTCCAAACGCTATGAGTATAGCACGTATGGTGCAATGCGCTGTGATATCGCACCATACGTGCAATGCCACAGCCATATTGCACCTTTGGTGCAATGCTTCCCGAAAAGGCCCTATGAAAATGCATGGGAAATGAAAGGCATTGCACTTCATGTGCTATGCTTTTGCATTGCACCAATTGACGCTATACTCATAGCGTTTGGATTCTCAGTGTACCAGTCCTTGGGGTTGGGGGCCTATGCTCCCCCGAAGGGGGTCGCATAGACCTCCGCCCCGGAGCAGCCCCTTAAGCACTACCGAGTCCGGTGCCCTCCTGCTTCGTCCCATAGGTCTTGGGAACCAGAAGGGTTGCTCCTTTGTCTTCTTTCTTGCTGTGCCCTTGCGGCCTGTTTTGGTTGCTGGCTTCGCCCTTTCCCCCCTCTCTTCGCGCGACCCGGGGTACGGCTTAGCCTACCTGGAAGGCGCTAAAAGGGCACGCTAGGGAACACCAGCCGGCGCACAAGGCCAGCGTCACTGGAACTCACCGCCCAATGCCTCAGAATGAAAAGCCCAGCAAAATCGCACAACTTATAGGCCGAAAAAAAATAATTGCCTGACTTTGAAGTGGAATATCTCCGGAACGGTTCGTCGGAAAAATCTGGGGTTGTGATTTTTAGATTCAGCGGACCTTTCTGCGTGAGATAAGATGAGTTTTAAAAAGATCGGGCACTTTTAACTGCAAAATCCCAAGATTTGGGACTTTTTATGTAATTTTTTTAAAAAAAAGTGAGTTTTCCCCATGAAAAAATTATTTTAGGTCAAATCTGACGGCACGATCGTGTTCCCTGTTCAATTTCGAAGCTAGAACCCGAATCTGAAACAAATCGGACAAAAAGTCCCTGAGATATACGAAATACCCAAAATTAGTGTAAAAATACCCAAAATAACTTAAAATCCCAATAACTCCCAGATAAATTTTTTTTGAAGACTGAAATTTTGGCCATGAACTCCCACCATGGGGGACTACTAACCACCAAAAAATCAGCGAAATCCAAATGGGTCGTTGTAAGGTCCTGCTTTTCTTAAATAAACGTGCTCTTATCCTCTTCAGCAGAGGAACGAGGTAGAGGCGTCTTGCATAGGCAACTCGTCTTCTTGGTTGAACAACGCGTCGAAAATGCAGACGACCTGCTCCTCGACGTCCATCGCCTCTGTAGATGTCACGAAAATGTGCCCGTTTGTGCGGTCTTGGGCGTTCTCCTCAGCATCCTCGATTCTCTTCAGCAGGTCCCCAAAAAGGGGACAAAATTCATTTTTCAAGTGTGAGGTACAGAGATGACTAGCGCAAGTCGTAGAAAAGAGTCTAGTCCACAAAATGCCGTTTGAATTATGTCGATACTCGCAACAGGAAGAAGGCTTTGCTTTAAAAATTTAAAGATGTTTTGAATCACATCAATTTTATTGGTCTTTGTCCCCTAAACCCTCCTGTGAAGAGGTGTCCAGCTACGTTGTGGCCGATCGCCCTCAAGTAGGCCAAGACGTCCTCCTCGTAGCGGGCCTGGATTCGGGCGATGCGTGCGTCAGGGGCCATTCAGAGCGGCGTTTCTGCGGTGAGTGGCCGCCCTCGGCGCGGTCTTACTCCGTGTCCACCACGGCCACCTCCTCCCTCCTGCAGGTTGTCCAGGGGCACGAACAACGTGGAGTGGTTCTTGCCGAGGGGGCAACCAAATGGGATGTTTGGGGACACAAGATGTCTTAAGGCCAAAGATTTCATCGGATTTCACAGTATTTTTTACCGATATTGCGCACAAAATTTGCTTGTTTTTAGACTATTTGTGGACAAGATTTCAGATTTCCAGAGATTTCTAGCGCTCAGGGGACACAAGATTTCTAGAGTGGTTGCCCCTTCGGTTCTTGCCCACTGGGTCACCCAGGCGGCGATGCGACGCCTTGACCGAGGCGAGATCCACGCTGGTCACAGCGCCAGGCGGTTCCAAACTTGACCTGCATGTGCTTGGTGCTTTGTTACAGTTGTAACATCTCGGGCGGAGACGCTCGTGCGTCTCGGCCCTCCCCGCTCCCCTCTCGCCTGGCGAGCGGAGCGAGGGAGCGAGCGAGACGACACTCGGTGTGAGGCAGCGGTTCTGTACAGTGAGGTGGTGAGTCGGTCAAATTCAAAGTGCCTAGTTGAATTTTCGTTAATGGTGCTGCAATTGTGAAGTTAATCATCTGTGCCCAGTCTTGGTGTTACCCGGCGTGCCTGTTTTCGAGCCGTTTTGGTGAGCTAGTGGGAGTAAACAACAACTCGAGTGCTTCTCTGACTTTGGCCGTTCCATAACCTGTCGCCTTGTCTATCTTGTAGTGCGTGGTATGAAATTTTGTCATTCACGCCTGGAGTTATGATGAGCGGCTAAGCACGCCGTAGACGCAGGGGACGACTCTCCGGGACAGCAATGTAGCCGTGATGGAGACCGGGCCGCGGTGCGTAAAACGAGTCAAGGCTCGGTGCCGCGGTCCCGGCAGCGACGCGAGCGTGCACAACATCGGCGCGCCGCGGTCGCCCTCGCCACCATGACCGCCAAGTACTGACTCCACCCTCGCCGCCTATGAACCGGTATGAAAGAATCGTAGTCAGGTCTCGTTGCTCTGTTGAGAGGTGCGGAGGGCGGACGGAAGGCAAGCATCGCGGTCGCGTGGCTCGCGCGGCGGGAGGAGTGGGGGGGCCTCGCACAGGCCGCCACGCGGTTGGAGCCGCTCCTGCAATTTTTTTCGGTTTCGGTGGTACCAAATCAGTCCCGATGGCTGATTTTGGTATCATCTGACGCGGGTGGTGACAGTGATTGCGTGTGCTTGTTCGTGTGTCGATCGGTGTCGTTTTGTGGAAGTTACGGGCGTTTTTGTTGTCGCGGCCATGTGCGTCTTTGTGTGCCTCGAGGCAGTGCGTGCGATAAGGCGGCTGCGAGGCGACGCTCACGCGTGTACAGCCAGCGTCCTGCGTGCCTCAAGAGTGAGGTTAGGTCGCGGCCCTCGTTCTGCGCACCCCCAGCCGGCGACTTGCTGCAGCCTCCCTACGGATTCCTCATCAGCCGCCAATGGATCTCCCTGCCTGCATCACCTGCTCCACACCACGGAATTCCAGGTGACTCTGTGTCGTCCCTCGGGCGGGCTGTGCTGGGCTGGGCCAGGGTATTCCCCGTGTTCCTTGTTTAGGTGTAGCGGCCTCTTCTGCGACTCATCAGCATCATCAATTAGCACCCGCATCAATCGCCCAGTGCCTCCGTGTCACCCTTGGCTTTGGTTCGGTTGGGGTTTGGCAGTGCTGTTAAAGTTAATTTAACGATTAACGAAGTTACTTAACGCCGTTAACGTTAATTAACGAATTAACGTTAACTCGTTAAAGTAGTCAGAATGTCTTAACGTTAACGAGTTAAGTTAAGTAGGAATGTTAACTTCTTAACGCCGTTAACGTTTACTTTGTTCATCTGTGTATGCATATTTTGCCGACATTTTGGTCATACAATATGTAGAATTTATGTCTTGGGTGAAAGAAAATGAACAAAACCTCAATTTTTGTGAAAGGTTTTGAAAGTTAGTCATTTTTTGGCATCTTGAGGACTGAAAATCTGTCAAAAATCAAGAAATCACACAACGTCTTCGGTTCATCAAGAAGTAAAACTAACTTTAACTTCGTTAATGCGTTAATTTAACGTTAACTCGTTAACTAATGCTGAAGAGCCTTAACTTTAACGAGTACGTTAATTCGGTTAGGTTAACGGCTTAACTTTAACTCGTTAACAAAAAAAATTAACTTTAACAGCACTGGGGTTTGGTCTGTGTCTGCCTCGGGCTGCACCTCGTTCTCTTGCTCTAGCTCGGCAGTGCTGCGCCACGAGTCAATTTCCTACCATCGACGTCCTCAGCCGTGGATTCTGCTCTGTTCCAGTTTCTGTTTTCCTTCTGTTGCTCCGGTTAATTTACAGTGTTCAGCGTCTGCTCGCGGCCGGCCGGGTGCCGCGCGGCGCGTCGCAGCGATAAGCAGGTCGCTGTCTCAGCGTAGCGTGCTGGCCAGGATGTGGCGGCAGTAATACGACACCACCAAGGCGGCCGCCGGCGGCGGTGCGAGACGCCTCACTTCGTTGTTTTGCCTCCGCAGGTTTTTATCACTCTGCTGCAGTCTCAGACCGCGTTGCCAAGACGGACCGGTGAATTCGGCGAACGGTTGACACCGCTGGCGAGTGGTCCCTTTGCCGTTACCCGCGCGTACCAACACACGCAGCCACCCGGCCGTCTGGCCGTCTGCAACACCTTGGTGGCGGCCTTCTTCTCCACAGGCTTTTCCGCGCGATGCTGTAGACGGAGACTGCAGCGTGACCCAAGATAAATACGGACCCGTCAATACCTACGCCGTGTTCAAGAGCAGGGCCACCGGCACGACCTCCCAGCCCGACCCCTTACGACCGAAGATCGACGCCTGCGATTGGATTTCGTTTTCACGGACGCGCTGATGAGGCGACGGGGCCGCGCACAGGAGGTCCTCTCTACAGGTAGCCAGCAGTGGGACGTCTCTTTTGCCGCCAGATCGCAGGTCCGAGACCAACATGCACAGCACGGCGATTTGATGTAGTCGGTCAGGTGTTTGGTTGGATGAAGCTTTCTATTCTGTCGGTAAGGTCGCAGGATGCTCTCGCTAGGACACAGGTCGCATGAAGAGAGGGGCAGGGCGAAGAACACCTTTCTCAATACATCAAGATTTGGACCAAGAGGACGCCGTTGATCCCCGAGATAAGGGGACGAAGCAGGGGGGCACCGGAACCGGTTGTGCTCGCAGAGGCTGTTCCGGGGTGGAGGCCTGCATAACCCCCTCGGGGGGGATGTACTCCTTCACCCTGACTGGCCATACTGCGAGTGGGGGCTTGTAGTCGCTTGAGGCTCTTCCCCGCCGGGATAAAGTGTCACCTTAGTAAGGACGGCCATGTCTCGTTTTGCAGTGCAGGCGGGCATGTGTCGGGCCCGAAATGGCATACGATCATGTGTGGTCTAGCCCTTAATGGTAATGGTAATGGCTCGCGCGGCGTCCCGCCCGCCCAACAGGCGTGTTTGGCGGGCCTGCCTTGTCGGGTGTTTGTAGGAGCTCTCCCGTGCCCATACTTTAAACCACTATATCTCCTAAACGGTTTGAGATACAACTCTGTGCGTGGTCTCAATCGATTCAGCGCGTCTTTTTCTACAAGATAGCACCACCCACACACACCAAGAAGGCAGATAACGTCAAACTATGCTCAAAACCTCCATTTTTAAAAGAATAAATGGCAAAATTTGCATACTTTGATCCGCTATATCTCCTAAACGGTTTGACATAAAAATCTGCGCGTGGTCTCATTCACTCTAAAAAAAATTGTGGTAGAAATCCTATAAAAGTATCGGACGCATTTAACCTATTCGGTATAGGATTTTTCCCACACAGGACATGGTAATTTTACCATATGTCGATATGGCAAAAATCCTATACATGTTGTTAGGTTTCTACTATATTAGGGTGTGGGAAAAATACTACACCGTGTATGGTAAAAATCCCATACAAATTGTGGGATATTTTCGTTACGTGAGGTGGTGAAACTCCTATTGAAGCATAGGAAAGCTTGTTTAGTGGATCATCATTCGGAAGAACATGGCGGCACATCTCACAGGAAGGCTTTAACAAAAATGAAGTAGTGAGAGTGAGGACTCCAGCAGAAGTAATCTCAAACTCGAAAGACAGTTCAGACCTTTCACGGTTACCCTTAGACGAGGTGGACCGCGTAGCTTGACATGAAAAAGATCTTGCGTGCACCCAACCTAATGGCCGACCGCAGTCGCCAGCGAGTGGCAACATGGAGATGCGTTTTTCTCGACTATAGTGTCATATTTTGTTTAAAACTGAAAGCCAACGGCTAGGGCTGACACTTACTTATGCAACAGATGATATAGTTGTCGAAAATTATTTTCTTTAGTAACATAAATCGGAAATACTTATTGGTGAACGGGCACGGCGCTCCAAGCGCCACCTAGCGGCAGGTTTGTGAAACCTGGCGCCAGGCGGCTGACAGTGGACCATATACCCTAACCCACAGTTCACGTTTTGCAAGGTAACTTAACAAAAGACGATGTCAAAATGCTTTGGAGCGCTACGTTTATTTTCAGTCTCATTATAATATCACGTAAAATTTCGCAAGGATTTAAAACCATGGCTCATTTACATAAATAGTTCTCAGAGTTTCCGCGACTTTCAGAGACTTACCCATTTCAAGTTTTACTGAAGAAGTCGAAATAATCCAAAACCATATGAGATAATGGGGCAGAACAAGATACAAAATAACTTTAAACCAGTGTTAACGAATCGTCTACAGTGCCAATTTCTATACAACGGTTTGACACACATGAGCTTTTGTTTACTTTCCTCTGGGCAGTTTTGCCGCCTTGGTCCTTGTGCAGCCTGTTACCAATATTGAATATCCGTTTTGTTCCCCTCTCTCCCCCAAAGATTTTTCAGAAATGTTTGGGATTCTTACTAATGCGTTGTAGGAAAAGCACTATACAACGGCCTGAAGTAATAGGATTTCTACTAAAAAGTGTGGCAAAAAACCGATCACGAGTACAGGAAATCAAATTCCTATACTCGGTTCGGATTTTTACTACACCGCATTGGCAAAAGAACGAAAAGCATAGGAATTTTCCAAATCATGTATAGGATTGTCATTTCCCATACCGAAGTTGGTACTTTTACCATACGACGGTGTAGTAGAAATGCCATTATTTTTTAGAGTGTTCGATTCATCGCGTCATTTTCTACAAGATAAGATCATCAGAAGTTTTTGTCCACATATTTTTCCCAGAAACCCCAAGGAAAAACTGTTTTTTAGGTGTTTTGAAGGTGTTTTTGGGGGTTTACTCTGCAGGTATTCGTCGGAGGTCAAATCTGAGGTCATATTCTTGTTCCTTGGTCAATTTTACATAAGGTGACCAAATTTTAGCCCTCTACTATGAAAAGTGTAAAATAAGTCCAAAATACCCAAATTTGTGTTTTTCCTCCAAAAGTTAAACTTAAGTTGGCCATATCTCGGTCAATAAATTTTTGCCGGACCTAATATTTTGGCTTTAGACTCTCCTTTAGTTAGTTATTAAGCCTACAAAAAATCAGGCAAATCGGAGAGGGTCACCGGAAGAAGTGGTCCGTCTTAGTTGATTTTGCTCTAGGAAGTATTTTGAGCATACATATAACAAACTAAAATACTTTGTTATACGAAGAAATAGTTCGTAAATTACGAAGTATTTTCTTTGTAAGCTTACGTATGCTCAAAATACTTTGTTATACAAACTATTTTTCTTTGTAAGGCTGAAAATAGTTTGTAAGGTTTTCTCAGTGCGTCCTTGACTGTCCTGTTTTTCTGAGTACTAGTTCTAGTTTTATTGTATTTATATTGAGTGTTGATTAGTATAATATTCATTTGGATTCCACACGGCTGGCTTTTGTTAAATGTTCCTTAGTTAATAAATCGACACCTGTAAGGAAAAGGCACGCAGTAGCGGCCGCGCGATCCAAAAGGCGCTCAGTTGCGGCCCTGCGATCTGAAAGGCACGCAGTTTGCCGCGCGCGATCCAAAAGGCACTCAGTTTGCTCCGCGCGATCCAAAAGACACGCAGTTTGCCGACTGCGTGTCTTTTGGATCGCGCGGGGCAAACTGAGTGCCTTTAGGATCGCGCGCGGCAAACTGCGTGCCTTTCAGATCGCAGGGCCGCAACTGAGCGCCTTTAGGATCGCGCGGCCGCTACTGCGTGCCTTTTCCTTACAGGTGTCGAAATGTTTGTTTACATTAATCTTGTGATATCTCATTTTGGTGGGGCTTCGCTCCTGGCGCCCTTTTTAATACCTGAAAATAAATAAAAGCCAATTGAGAATGTGTAGATCCTACGCCCTCTGCCGCACTACGTACCGTCCAGCCGGTTTACCAGGAATAGGTGTTAGCAAAGTTACAGCTTAAATGTGACCAGTGTGCACGGCCTTGTTCGCCCCCGCTGGGCGGTGTAGTGGACTTTTTCGGGCATTTCTGCCCCCGCGCCCGCTCACGCCCCCCACGCTGACTCCCTTTGTTGTCTAGACTCGGCCCGTACCGGGGACGAGTTGGGGGATCAGAGTTCCGAAATCACCCGGGAACGAGATAACGCTCATAGGTCTTGCCGAGAAGCATAAAGTAAGCCTAGCCTTGGCGTTGGACTCTCAAGAGACGATTCACTGGATTTGACAATAATTGGTCTCCGTAAACTGGTTCATATCAGCCTACTGTAAACTATGATAACATATTCGCATCAATATTGTGTTATTCACTGGTTTCCAATGAAAGCATGCACTCTTAAAACCTTACGAAGTATTTTGAGCATACATATAACAAACTAAAATACTTTGTTATACGAAGAAATAGTTCGTAAATTGCGAAGTATTTTCTTTGTAAGCTTACGTATGCTCAAAATACTTTGTTATACAAACTACTTTTCTTTGTAAGGCTGAAAATAGTTTGTAAGGTTTTCTCAGTGTGACAAAATGTTTCCCATATATTGCTGATAAAATTCTTATTTCATTAGTTTAGGAAATAGAGATATCGAATAGTGACCCACGCAAACGAGTAGTCAATTCAGCGATTCAATGCTGGCAAATAAATGTTATTCCACTCGTGGGTTTGCATTGGCGTGCCATCAGAGAGTTGGCGACGACAGCGGGTGTTGCCTGAAGACAAAGAGAGGAACAATCTTCAGAAATTGAGTCTTGAGTACACTAAACCTAAACTGTCTACTTCGAACACACTAAAAAATGCATGCTAGCAAGTACACACAAACGCGTGCTTGGCGTCGTAGTGGTTTGAACGATTCTCGTTGTACTGTATACAGTTCCTCTGGTACTTTCATTGCACAGTTTTTGTTGTACTATTCACACTTTTTCATGCAGTGCATGTCTCAGTAAAGTCAGCGCAAGCATAATATGAAGCAATAAGAATTGTTGGCTGAGCGATAGCGAAGCCTGTTACTCTAGTGGGGTTGAAAAGTTTTTCATGCCTGTCTGTCTGTGTGTGTGTCTGTGTGCACTACTCCTGAACGGCTCGGCCGATCTCGGTGAGATTTTGCACACTTTTTAGGTATGTCCTTGGCTCGGCACACTACCCAAGCTCATCTGGTTCAGTTTTCATTGCCGAAAAACACCTAAAAACGGCCAAAAATCGAGTTGTCTGCAGGCAGATGCCTTCTGTCGTGAGGAAAGGGGGGTCTGGGAGGCAGGGCCCCCAGCCTTGCCGAGTTTAAAAGTTTCAAGGGTCAAGATCGTGTGATCTGAGGGGCGTCTGGAGGGTGGAGCCCCCCAGCATGCAACAAGCTGAAAGAAACCGACGATGGACAAGCCATTGCCTACCGAAGGCAGGCTAGCGCCGCAGGCCAAGGTAGGTGTAAACGCCAGGCGTGGATTGTCGAAACTGGTGCAGCATCGCGAAGCCTGTTCCGACAAGACATGGTCTGGCGTACACCTACCTTGTTAGGTAGGAAGAAGAAGAAATGCGAAGAAAAGTACCTTTTGTATTATGCTTGCGCTGCTGCTTTCGCAACTTACCGCCAAAAGCGCGAGCGTCGCGAAAAGAATTGCGAAAAGTTTCATGATGCCTCTACTAGTGGTGCCTAACGACCCTCAGGGGCAATATATGCCCCGGGAAAAACAACCAGAGCACGCGCTGGGCCAATTTTATTAGTCATGAGACACCACCTCGTTAAAACCACCTGCTTTCCTGCGTAACCAAGAACCGGCATCGGTCATTTTACCGGAAACTGTATTCCAAGTGTTGAGTATTCCTGAAACTATCACATAGTTTTGACCAGACTTAAGTTATTGGCTGAGCGGTAGCGAAGCCCTTTACTCCAGTGGGGTTAAAAAACTTTTTCTGTGTGTGTGTGCGTCTGTGTGCAGTGCACTACTCCTCCTGAACGGTTTAGTCGATCTGGCTGAGATTTTGCAGGGTCATTAGGTATGTCCTTGCCTCGCCACACACCAAAATTTAGCTTTCTACCTCAATCCATTCGGTCATATTAGCCAATAAACACTGAAAAACGGCAGAAAAAAGACAATTTATTTAGTACCTTTAACTTTTAGACAAGTTCCATATCGTTTTCTATGTTTCAGAGGGTGCTGATGACGAAACTAGAACCCATTCGGACCCCCGACCTAAAATTAAGTCCCATTAGTGAAAATTTTGATCACCAAATTCAATTTTTTTGTGAGGATTACGCTTTATCCTACGGTTTGGCTAGGAAAGCAGCCTGCCGAAGGCAGGCTAGCGCCGCTGGCCAAGGTAAGTAGTAAGGTACAGAAAATGTCACCGTCCGACATCATGGCGGGACAATGTCACCTGGGGGGGGTGGGGGGTGTCGTGAGAGGGTGTAACCCAACTGAACCTAATTTTTTTGGATTTTTTTTTGGTGGCGTTCAAGATGAGTGCTCTAACCCAACCTAACCTAAGTCTGGGAGGTCAAGATGAGGGCTCTAACCTAAGGCTGGACCAGGCATGGCGCTGGAATGTCACCCGTGGCGGCGCCTGCGAGGTAGGCCGGCCCGCCGCGCTCCGTGCCGCGCGCCGCCTGGGAGGCAGGCCGCCCGGCGCGCGCCTGTTGGGTAGTCAGCCCATCGGGCCTGCTTGCTATCTCCCGAAGCGCCTAATCAGACGGATATCATTGGCTTCATTTTTAGGGAGTTTTTTTATCATTTTATGATTTTTTTGTGTTTTCAGTTTTTTCTTTACAGTGCACCCTCAATTAGGAGAGTTGAGGTACACCTGCATCCATAAACCCACACGCTTCGCATTGCGCGCGGCACAAGTTTTGGAGCTGTGAGAGCCTATGGTATCATTATGGCAAGGTGCCCAGGCCTTGGGTAATTTTTTGAGGCTAGGACAACCGAACTTCTCTACATCAAATATTTTCTTTGAGGGTAAGAAGAATTGAAGAATTCTCTTCTTCTCATCCCCCTTTACGTAGAGGAAGTCATACTCCGCCGACATCTCACTCAGAGTCTGAGGGAGCCTGTCGTATGGCGAGAAGCCAGTTTCCCAGGGAAGGGAATGCAAGCGCCTCACGATGTATTTGTTTTGACGCAATTGCTTCTCTGGGATCTCGTCTCCGGGGTATGGGGGAGCGAAGGTGGCCGACTTGTGGATCTGGGCCGCTTCGTTCTGTTCATAGAACGAAACCTCCTTGAGAACATACTCGCCGTGCTTCCCCCGGAGCATCTGAATGTCGCAGATAGCGTAAGTCATCGTGCTGATGTGTTCTGGTCACCGACTGAACGAAGAATGATGCTCGTGGGGTCGGGGCGCCTGGATTTATACCCCTCACCAGCGCCGCCAGCGCGCCCTCACGGGAAAAACTGGAACTAGTCGGTGAAAAAGGCGCCGGCAGCCAGCGGGACTCGAACCCGTGCCTCCGCGCTCGGAGCGCGGCAGAACACTCTCTCTAACCCACTAGGCTACTGCGCCGTGCTCGCTGGGGGAGGGAACGGCACGCATGATTACCTGGAGCGCCGCGCGGTCGCGCGCAAGTCCGAGCGTGTTTCGGGCGGTTTGAATTTTACCCGCCGCCGCGCGAGTTCCGGCTGGACAGGAAGCCGCCTTCCCTGTGCTACGCCACGCCACGCCGCGCCGTCGGTGACGAGTCGAGCCGAGCGCCGAGCCGAGCGCCGGGCCGAGCCGAGCGACACTACGCCGCGCCACGCTGTGCTGGCGCGCCCCCACCCCCTGTCCGCGACCTGCCTCAAACACTCTTTCATTCATTTGTCCCCTTCATGCTGACTCGTGTTTGATATCATTTCTCAGGCTGAAATATTTTTCTGGAATTATTGACAATACTCCCCCTGACATGTCTTGTCCGTGGGAAAACTGTCTGAGAAAAAGACAGTGGTCCAGACCCCCATCCCCCCATCGCCCACCCCTCTCCCCTTGCCAGTGCATTCTGAATTTGCATAACACCTGATGCCAACGCTTCAAGACTATGTCTAGTGACAAGAAAAAATATTTGAGAGATTTTGATGTCCTACGTTTTATTTTATGGTTGTCGCAAAATCGAAAACTAATTGAATTTGGCCAGCCGTTAGAACGACCGGTGCGCCCTCTGGCGGCCGTATCCGGCTCCAGCTCTTCCGGCCCGTTCAATCTTGTCACTTGTCGTCCAGGCGTCATTGAGGTCGTCCGCCGAGTGGTAAGTGTGTGTGATCTAGAAGAAAATGGATCCCTTTGAATGTAATTTAGATTATGAGCCCGATCTGGGGGATTGGGAAGAGCTGCTAAAGGATCTCAGTGGATTTTTGGATAAGGAATTAATGAAGGATGAAGAGGAAAAGACGGAGAAGGAGGAGGAGGAAGACGGTGTGATCGACCTGGATGTGAGCTGGAGTCTATACTCAGAGGTGAGTGCTTCGCTTGTAGCGTCTTGTCGTTTCGTCCTCAATGTGAGTGTGTGTCTGAGTTCACCTCAGAAAACCTTTTCCGTGAGGTAATATTTTCGTGTGGACAGTGTTAAAATCATGAGATCTGGACTCAGCGTCCCTTGCGCCACGTGCTCGCGGGGCGTCGCTCAGTCTCTGCATGTTCGGCTTGTTTGTGTGTTCTCGCGTTTCGAATCTTGTGCGAGACGCTGCATGAGGGAGCTCGCGTGTGAAATTCGTGAAAATTTGTGTGAAAAAACTCTCGAAATTTGTCGTGTTGATCTAGCGGCATGGGTCGAGAGATCTCGGTCATTTGTGTGTGTGTTTTTGTTTGCACACACTGGGCGAACGCGCGGCGGCTCGCATTTGCGACGGGACGTTAAAGGTTTGATTTCTGTGAGAATTTTGAAAATGCTTAGTGCGGCGGTTAGCTTCTAATCAACGCGCCGGGCAGGGAGGAGGTGGGGGAGCAGCGGTGACGTCACGGCCTGGCCAGAGCGTCGCGGTGTCATGGCTGACCACGGCTTGTTTTCGTGCCGAAGCGATTTTCGTTGTTTTCTCTCAAAGATTTATCATTGGCGGTGTGAAAACGTACAAGTGCTCTGGCGAAATCATCCGTTTGTCCGAGGGAACGAAAGGGAAAATGTGTCGTTGCAAGAAAACCGCTTTGATTCGTGTGCTTGGTTCAGTGATAGAGGTTATGTTTTCTTGTATGGTGTTGTTCAATGTATCTTTCTTTCTGTTTCAGTTTGATATCTCGCAAGCCGTGTTACGTGAACACAACCATAGGAGTCAGGTTCGCCGCCCACTAGTGAGTTTTATGTTATTTTCTCTTTGATGTGAAGAATCTTTGAATCCGTGTGCAGCATTTTGTGTGTTCTTCGCTTTTGGTTTCAGTCTGTGTGGGAAAGGCTAGAACCTCGCATTGGATCGACTATCCCCACACCCTCTCTGACTGAAGATTCAAGTGATGAGGAGGTAGAGCGATTCAGCCGATTCACTGCTGAGCGCCCACCGCCTGAAGTACTCGTCATCCCAGCTGAAGTCCCTGATGAAGTGGAAGATGGGGAGTTAGTCGAACCAAGTGAAGCTAATGTACGTGATCCTAGTGTTCGAGTCAATGCTCGTGGCAGAGTGCCCAGCGGAGCTAGAGGTAGCGGCCAAGCACGTGGTGCTGCTCAAGATCCTAATGGAGGATCTGGTGGAGGATCTCCTCGTGCTGGTGATCATCATGTACCTGCTCAACCTCAACCTCGCCGTGTTCGCGTGGCCAGAGGTGGGCGCGGCAGAGCTAAATTCAGCCCGCTATTTGATAGAAGCCTTGTAAGTCTCTCTGTCTTTATTACATTTAACTCGCGCTGCTCGCTGGGGGCTCCGCCCCCAGACCCCCGCATGTGTGGGGCGCGTGCCGAAGTATTTTCAGTAAGTCCGTGGTGACCAAAGGCTAATTTTCTAAGGAAGTAAATGTACTGCTTCTATGAAAGGCCTATTTAACAGCTTTAGACCATATAATAAGCTACTTTTACTGCCCAAATAGATAGCTTGTATTGCATTCGCTACTGTGGCAGTCAATGGGTGCATACAAGGTCCGGAAAATATTGAAGACTGCTTTGACAAGGATAGAGGTGAATGGAAAAAAACGCAAGTCTCTACGACCACCCCTTGACCCTAAACATTTCTATGAGTGAGTGAGTGAGTCAGTGAGTGAGTCAGTCGGATTGGGGCTTTATAGGTTCTTGATTGATGACTTTGAGGACGTTGCCGGTGACGGGGCCTGATTGCGGCATAGTTTCGGAAATGTCTCGACCAGATCTACCGATGGGGCGAATAAAAATTTTTAGTCGGTCGGTCCCCTCTTTTGAAGATAGAGTGGATTTTGTTAAATTTAGGCCTATTTTATCGTTTTGAGGATGTTGCCGGTGACGGGGACCCGATTGCGGCACAGTTTTGGAAATGTCTCGTCCAGACCTACCGATGGGGCGAATAAAAAATTTTGAGTCAGTCGGTCCCCTTTTTTGAAGATTGAGTGGATTTTGTTAAAATTAGGCCAACTTTTATATCGTTTTAAGGGTGTTGCCGGTGACGGGGACCAGATAGCGGCATAGTTTCGGAAATGTCTTGACCAGACCTACCGATAGGGCAAATAAAAATTTTCAGTCGGTCGGTCCCCTTTTATGAAGATTGAGTGGATTTTGTTGAATTTAGGCCTATTTAATCGTTTTGAGGGTGTTGCCGGTGACGGGGACCCGATTGCGGCACAGTTTCAGAAATGTCTCGACCAGACCTACCGATAGGGCGAATAAAAATTTTCAGTCGGTCGGTCCCCTCTTTTGAAGATTGAGTGGATTTTGTTGAATTTAGGCCTATTTTGATATTTTTATATCGTTTTCAGGATGTTGCCGGTGACGGGGACCAGATTCCGGCACAGTTTTGGAAATGTCAAGACCAGACCTACCGATAGGGCGAATAAAAATTTTTAGTCGGTCGGTCCCCTTTTTCGAAGATGGAGTGGGTTTTGTTGAATTTAGGCCTATTTAATCGTTTTGAGGGTGTTGCCGGTGACGGGGACCCGATTGCGGCACAGTTTCGGAAATGTCTCGACCAGACCTACCGATAGGGCAAATAAAAATTTTCAGTCGGTCGGTTCCCTTTTTTGAAGATTGAGTGGATTTTGTTAAATTTAGGCCTATTTAATCGTTTTGAGGGCGTTGCCGGTGACGGGGACCAGATTGCGGCACAGTTTTGGAAATGTCGAGACCAGACCTACCGATAGGGCGAATAAAAATTTTTAGTCGGTCGGTCCCCTTTTTCGAAGATTGAGTGGGTTTTGTTGAATTTAGGCCTATTTAATCGTTTTGAGGGTGTTGCCGGTGACGGGGACCCGATTGCGGCACAGTTTTGGAAATGACTCGACCAGACCTACCGATAGGGTGAATAAAAATTTTCAGTCGGTCGGTCCCCTTTTTTGAAGATTGAGTGGATTTTGTTGAATTTAGGCCTATTTTTATCGTTTTGAGGATGTTGCCGGTGACGGAGACCCCATTGTGGCATAGTTTCGGAAATGTCTCGACCAGACCTACCGATAGGGTGAATAAAAATTTTCAGTCGGTCGGTCCCCTTTTTTGAAGATTGAGTGGATTTTGTTGAATTTAGGCCTTTTTTTTATCGTTTTTGAGGATGTTGCCGGTGACAAGAACCCGATTGCGGCACAGTTTCGGAAATGTCTCGACCAGACCTACCGATGGGGCGAATAAAAATTTCTAGTCGGTCGGTCCCCTTTTTTGAAGATTGAGTGGATTTTGTTAAATTTAGGCCTATTTTATCGTTTTTGGGGATGTTGCCGGTGACGAGGACCCGATTTCGGCACAGTTTCGGAAATGTCTCGACCAGACCTACCGATGGGGCGAATAAAAATTTCTAGTCGGTCGGTCCCCTTTTTTGAAGATTGAGTAGGTTTGCTCGGAAACGGTGAGAAATTTGTTCCCCTTTTTTGTAGATAAAGTAGGTTTTCTCGGAAACGGTGAGGAATTTTCAACTTTTGGGATTTTTCCCAATTTTCCCATAAAATTTGGAATCGAATGGAAAAAACCGCAAGTCTCTACGACCACTCCTTCACCCCAAACATTTCTATGAGTGAGTGAGTCAGTGAGTCAGTGAGTGAGTCAGTCGGATTGGGGCTTTATAGGTTCTTGATTATGTGTAAGCATTGTCATTGTATTAATCTAAGTGATTTCTGTTACAGAAAATGGCTGAAGCTGAAAAGGCGAAGCGCAAATGATTGACTAAGTGTAGCAGTTGTCGGTTAAATTAAACTAATCTTTCTTGAATTTTGAATCATCTCTACTTTCTTCCTTGTCAATCCTATTCTCCTCTTATCTTAATCTCGAGACAAGTATTATTTGATTGTTGTCACTCTTAGTGGACTTGAGCACTATGTGTGGTGGGACTTAAAACTTTGCCTCTATTTTGGTGTGCTGAAGCTGGCTTTTATTTTCAATTGAGTTTAGAGAATGGTGAAGCCTGTCTGATTATAATTTTGATGAACATTCAAGAATTTTCCTTTTTTACTTGGCTCATTGAGTCTAATCAACGCAGTTCACTTTTTATATGATTCGAAACTTATTTTGGTGTAATTCATAGAGTCTATAGCAAGAACATGAAGGGCATGAGCCTCTCATTAAGTTTTAGTGGAGTGACACTCTTGAATTAATTAATTTCTGACCTATGTTGTGTTTGACAGTTTAACCTTATAGTGTGTGAGTCGATATTGGTAATGTTATCTTGTCACAAGCAGCTGCTCATTCAGTATTGACTTGCTGAGTGCGCCATTGATTTTGAATAGAGTTTATGTAATGGAGAAGCTTCTCTGATAGTAATTTTGATGAGATTTTGAAAAATTTTGGAGAAATTTTGGGACATAGAGTCATTTAGTTTCTCGGCACTAATTCCAACGGAACAAGACACTAAATTGTTTGTACACAAAGATTAACTCTTGTCTCCTTCTGTTTTCTTCTATTTGAGCTTAAGCACATTAGGTATTTAGAGGCCAGAGTATTTTTTTCATTTAAGGAGTGGAGAATTTATGAAGGAAAGTTGACATTTTGTTTCTTTTACTTCAGAGAACTGTTTTTTTTATTTTGGAACTTATTTTGAGTAAAAGTGATAGACTCTCAGCAAGAATATGAAGGGAATGAGCCTCTCGTTATGTTTTAGTGGAGTGTCACTTTTGAATTTATCTATATTTGAGAAATGAAATATGGACAACATAACCTTATGATGGTTGGGTTGGGTAGACTCAAGTGATAAGATAAGTTGTACAGGGCAGCTGCTCTGTCTGTATTGACTTGCCGAGTGCGCCATTCATTTTGAATAGAGTTTATGTAATGGAGAAGCTTCTCTGATAGTCATTTTGATGAGATTTTTAAAATTTTTGGTGAAATTTTGAGTGATAGAGACACTCACTTTCTCGGGTCCAAATCGAACGGCAGAGGTGACTGAATTGTTTGCACACTCAGATGTCTTATGACACCTATTGTTTTCACTTATGAAAATGAAAGCACAATTGGTATTTACAGTCCACAGTATCTTTTTGTTAAAGGGAGTGAAGAATTATTGAGAAAAAGTGGAGGTTTCTGAACACTACACTGTAGGATTTTCTCCAATGATATTTTTAGTGAGAGAATGCTTCTCTCTCTAATTTTTAATTAGCTCAGAGAAAAACATATTGTTTTTCTACAGTCATCATTGCTCTATGAAAACGGCCTGCCTGCTACTCCGTGCGCTTTTTAAATCAGACTCTTTCATTATCATTTTTTTTGGGTTTAGTATTATATTTCTTTTTTTTTGTTTTCAACTATTGTATTCCTTTTTTTGCCTTTATCTCAGTTTTTTTGGGGGATTTTTTAAATTTTTAAGCCTCTCTCATTGCCTGATAAATGGCTTCTTTGATGAAATCTTTATGATAAGACATCAGATCTAATCTCACAGAGATAGGGAATGAAGCCAGGTAACTTCTCATTGCTCCAGCCATCAGATTATCAGAATGGTCTCATGTCATCTGGACTACTGATTGGGGTGTCTTGTATCCAATCCTCATACAGTATTCCTTGCAGTGGGAAATAAAGTGGTCAAAGTTAGACCTGGCAAGGATTGACATTTCCGTCAAATTCATGAGATGGTACTCTATATTTTCTTTCAGGTTGTAAACCATCTTCCATGTAGAGAGAGCAAGGGAAATTTTAATGGGAGATTCTTTTTTCTCAACACACACTGTATTAAATGTTTTATCTTTGTTAATTGAAAGCGTGATATCCCCAAAGGAAAGAGGTTCTAGCTCAGTTCTTTTTTCCAGTACATTTAAAACATGCATCTGGACTTCTCGGGACATCATGATGTTCAGTTCGGCTGGACTCATTCTATGGTAAATTCGATTACCCTGTTTGTTGGTTTCACCGAAGAACATCACAAAGGGGGAAAAATCAGTGGCTACATCTAGACCGACTCGAATAGTTTTAGAACCATTCTTAGTGAGTGCAAAGTCCCTTGGGATGCACTGTAAGGGGAATTCTGAGGGGCTAGAATTATTTTTTAGACTGACATGTATTTTCATGACAGTGGGGGTGTTGTTCAACCCCAATTCCTCCACAGTCTCATTAGCCATCATTTGATTATAGGCCTCATTACACATCTGGTCTAGCAAGTCAGAAGTGGTAGAGGACTCACTAGTGGAGTCATACAAGTCTGAACTTGAAGACTCTACGGCTGTAGGGGGTGGGGCAAGGGGGAGGCTCGAGGACAGTTCAAAGTCCATGAGCAAGTCCTCCGGGATCTGGGGGAGGGGGGTCTCGCCACTGGGCACCTCGACGGCGGCCTTGTTGGCCTCGACGGCGGCCTGCTCGCCGCGCACCAGTGGGAACTCAATGAAGTCGACGGGCGCGGAGGCGGCCGCGTCGACGGGGACCTCGAGGGAGTCCAGCAGGGGCATGCTAGGCGCGGGGCGCGCATTCTCCTCTGAAGCCGAGAGCACACCAACTACGCCGGGCTTGACGCCACTGGGGGCGCCGGCACCAGGGGCAGCCAGTGCACTTCCCTCCTCGTTGGCCACGGAGGTTCGACTCTCCTCGTCCAGGCCGAGATCGGCCACAAGGTCGCCAAGAATTTGGCGTTTGGCGCGGGGTTTGAGGCTCAAGCTCTTCTTGGCCACCCTCTTCACGGCTTGCTGCTTCGGGGCAGACATGTCTTGAGAAAGACAGGTTTTCTTCTTAGGCTGCGACTCTTCTTAGCGGCGACTTCTTCGGGAACTTCTTGGCACTGCGACGCTTGACGTAAGACTGTACCGGTCCAGGATCGGGGGCGCGCTTTTATCCTGGGGGCGGCGCGACAGTGGCGCCGTCTCAAGTACTAATTTGGAACTATTGAACAATACTGGCGCATGCGCAGTAGCGCTCGCTGGAGCCCTGGAGCGCGACACGCACGCCCCCTCAAGTTCAAATAGAGTACTACGGCGCTCGGATAAATACAGGCGCCCCGGCCGGCCGGCCGCAAGCACCGCGATGACTCCGCCGCGCCACGCCCCGCCACCCCTCCGCCGCGGGCCGCCCCGGCACGCCCCTGGAGGCCATGGACGCCCTCGCCGCCGCGCCCCGCCACTCCGCCGCGCCGCGCCACCACGCCGCCGCCGGCCCGCACATCACCCGCGCAGGAAGGGTTGCCTACCCCGCAGGCGCACCGCCGGGGTGGAAAACGGGACCGTTCGCGCAGCTGCTCGCCGGAACCCGCCCCGGAGCAGCCCCAGCAGCCCACGCTGGAGGTGCTGCAGTCCAGGGAGCGCCGACTAGAGCGATTCCGCACTACGTTCCGCGAGGAGGTGATGCAGGTCTCGGGGCTGGGCAACACTCTGCCAGATGAGCAGCTCATGGTGGGGCTGTTTGACACCATGCTGTCCCGCCAGGTGGAAGCTCTCCAAGCCCAACCCGATGATAGGGTCGTGTTGGAGATCCAGAACGAGGGCAACCACGAGAATCCTCTTTGGTTCTCCCTGAGGAGAGTGGACCAGCTCACACGCGTGCTCAACTCCAACCAGTCCTTTATGTTGGAGGGAAGGCTCCAGATCAGCTTTATTCACGTTCCCACTCCGCCTCCTTCTGGAAGGCGTCCCAGCCGAAACGGTCATGAGACAGAAGAGCAGTGGATAGAGAGAAAAATAGCCTCGGCCTCTCTATACTCTCCTAAGCTCTATTTAGTTAAGCTCACGCCGTCGCGAGGGAGCGAGAGCGAGGGGGCGAGGGCGTGAGAGCGTGGATGTGGGCCGAGGTGGGGGGAGTCTTTATACTTCCAAAAGTGAGGTTATGATCCCATAGCGGCAAAAATTTGAGTCGCAAAAGACTCTCTGCATGCTCTCTGTAGTTTTAGTCTACCTTATGGTTGCTGTGAGCAGTATTCTGACGTTCCAGCATTAGAATATAACCTCACTTTTGCATCCCTCGGCCCACGCTCTCACGCCCTCGCCCCCTCGCTCTCGCCCCCTCGCGACGGCGTGAGCTTAACTAAATAGAGCTCTAGTAGTGATGATAACCTATGTCTGACGAGGAGTGTTGCTGTGGCCATCGCGCGTGGAAAGATGCATCGCCAGGCGTTTTACAAAATGAAAAAGCCACAGTCACTCATTCAGCGAAAGGAAGCTCTTGCCTTATGTGAAGCGGCTCACATTGATCCTGCTCAACCCTGCACGCTGGACGACGTGCGGCGATTACAAGATGCCCTGCCGTCGTTCAGACTCTGCGTTTTCGGAGACAGAGAGGGAAAAGAATGTTTATTTAAAGGGCCCTGGACCATTGAACGACAGAATATTTATCTCCTGATGATTGAAAATCACTTTTTTGCTGTACTTTACCCCCGTCAGGTCTTTGATAAAAAGTATCTTTGCGAGAAATGCGTGAAATTTTATTCTCACGTAGGTGAGCACAGGTGTGAGGAGACTTGCTGGAGGTGTTTAGGTCCAGCAAATCACTTGGACGCGCATTCCACTTTGATACGGTGTGACCAATGCCGCCACCAATTTGTGAGGGGAGAATGTTTTGAAAACCACAAAAACAAGAAGCTCCCTAATAGTAATCTTACTAAATGCGATGCCTACAGGTTTTGCATGCAATGTGAAACGAGTTACTGCTTATTGAGAAGGAGGGAACACGTTTGTGGTTTTGTCTACTGTAGGAACTGTAAAAATAATGTCAAAGAAAATCATTTATGCTTCATGCAAAAATGGACTGAAAAACAGAAAAACGACAAAATTCCGTCGATTTCCATATACTGGGATTCAGAGACCACTCAATGTGACGCTGTAGAGGGAAAAGTAGATACTTTTGAACATAAAGTGAACCTGATTGTCTCTCAGGCAGTGTGTGATGCCTGTCTGAATGTGATACAAAATGAATATTTTTGTCAAGTTTGCGGAAGTCGTCAGCATGTTTTTCACGATCTTGATGACCAAGGCATAAATGTGACGGGTCAGTTTCTAGATTACCTCAGTTCCTTTCCAGCTAAAGCAGAATTACTGATCGTGGCCCACAATGCTAAGAGCTTTGACAGTATTTTTGTGTTGCAAGAAATGATTTCTCGCAAACTCAAACCTGAGGTCATTTTAAATGGCGCTAAAATAATATGCCTTCAAGTTGGAAAGTGGAAATTTATTGATTCACTCTGCTTTCTAGCAATGCCCCTCAGTGCTGCCCCCCGCTCCTTTGGAATAAAGGAACAAAAAGGTTACTGGCCGTTTTTGGCCAATAGAAAAGAGTTTTATGATTATGAAGGTCCCTTACTGGATAAATCCTATAATTGTGTGTCTTCCATGAAAGCCAAAGCAGCTGATCAGTTTTATTTGTGGTACGATGAACAAGTATCAAAGAATTATCTCTTTAATTTCAAAAAAGAAATAATACAATATTGTGAGTCGGACGTGAGTATTCTCAGGCAAGCGTGCGGCGCTTTTCGAAAGCTCTTTCAAGAAACTGCGGGCTTTGATTGTTTTGAAAATTCGATCACAATCAGTTCTGCCGTAATGAATGCTTTTAGAAAAAACTTTTTACCTGAGAATACCATTTCCATACCCCCTCCTGGAGGATACCATGGAAGGGGGCGTCAGTCTCATAAGGCTTTGATGTGGCTGGATTACGAGTCCCATAAACTGGGAAAACAGATTCGCACGATCTATCTAAGGGCGACACCAATAATGTCAAACTCTGCATAAAAGTGCGTGGCATCAATATTAACAAGTCCTGTGACGAATTAGTCACTTACGACCAACTTAAGCCCGAGAGAAAATTATAGGCTGCAGATTGGCTGCAGGCTGGCTCCCTCCAGGTGGCTGACAACGCGTGGATGGAACTCGGATGGCTGCAGACATTGGCTGTATTCGGACATACGTCAGCCAAAATACAGCCATCCGCAGCCGGTGCAGCGTCTCAGGCTGCACCTGCCAGCCACTGAAGTGTCCCTTTAGAGCCCAGTCAGCGCTGCCCCCGCTGCTCTAGGCTGCACCCCGCAGCCTGCAGGATGCGCCAGACAGCCTTCCTTCGCGAGCCACGCTGCCCCCAGCAGCCACGAGGCTGCGAGGCACTGCTCTAAGCTGCACCCCGCAGCCTTCAGGATGCCCCAGGCAGCTTTCCTTTCCCGGGCCACGCTGCCTCCGGAAGCCTGGAGGCTGTGAGGCGCTGCTGTAGGCTGCACCCCGCAGCCTTCAGGATGCTCCAGGCAGCCTTATTTCGCCCGGGCCACGCTGCACCCGGCAGCTATGAAGCTGCGGATCACAGCCACATCTCGGCCGCATCCTGCAGCTTCGTGGATGCCATCGGCAGCACCCATATCGCTACTAGGCTTCACTCCTTAGTACATGAAGGTCCCCATGACGACCTTTGAGGGTGCCTGTTACGCCCTTTGAAGTTCTATGGAGCCCTTAGTAGATTTTCTAGGGTCCCAACACCGTTCCAGATCCAAATCTGGTAAGTAATTTCATCTAGGACTTACCGTTCCCGAGATATCAAAGATAACAAAAAAGTGTCCCGATTTTTACGAAACTTGCATGGCTTATGTGTGTTAACGTATTCAACTCAAATATCAGCATACCACGCACCCATTCTATTTTTTTCTATTTTTTATAACCCTTTAATCAAGGAGTGCGCCTGAATACCGACAGCATCCACCATGCTGCATCCGTAGCCTACAGCCATTGCAGCCCATATGGCTGTATAGTCCTGCCGTAGCCCGGCTGCATCCGGCAGCCAACACGCTGCGACCCGCAGCCTACAGCCATTGCAGCCTGCGTGGCTGGAAAGTGCAGCCGCGGCCAGGCTGTCGCTGGCAGCCAGCACGCTGCGACGCGCAGCGTGCAGCCTACAGCCATTGCAGCCCGCCTGGCTGCAAAGTCCAGCCGCGGCCTGGCTGCCGCCAGCAGCCAACACGCTGCGACGCTCAGCCTACAGCCATGGCAGCCTACATAGCTGTAAAGTCCAGCCAAGGCCCGGCTGGCACCAGCAGCCAACACGCTGCGACGCGCAGCCTACAGCCATGGCAGCCTACGTGGCTGTAAAGTGCAGCCGGGGCCCGGCTGGCGCCAGAAGCCAACACGCTGCGACGCGCAGCCCACAGCCATTGCAGCCTACATGGCTGTAACGTCTACGCGGCAGGGCTGGCGCCAGCAGCCAACACGCTGCGACGCGCAGCCTACAGCCATTGCAGCCTACATGGCTGTAACGTCTACGCGGCAGGGCTGGCGCCAGCAGCCAACACGCTGCGACGCGCAGCCTACAGCCATTGCAACCTACATGGCTGTAACGTCTAGCCGCGGCAGGGCTGGCGCTAGCAGCCAACACGCTGCGACGCACAGCCTGCAGCCACTGCAGCTAAGTTGGCTGTGCGTGGCAGCGTTTGTAGGCTGCTTAGGGCAGCCAAAAGGCTTCTGTGCGCAGCTTCTGAAGCGTTTCACAGCCAAAGCGCTCCGTGAAACAGCCAGACCAGCCACTGCAGCGTGCATGGCTGCAAGTCCAGGACGTCGCTATGGCTGCGACATGGCTGCAACGCAGCCACGGCAGCCATGCATACAGCCAAAAAACGGTCCATACAGCCATGCGTCAGCCGTGCGTCAGCCTTTCTGCAGCCTTCTATTTTTACTCGGGAGGCCATGGTGTTGGGAGAGAAAGAGAAGGTTGTTGTTCCCATCTCTCATCAGATTGCCCGCCTTCCCTCTTGGAAAGTCGTGACGCGACCTGCAGTCAAGACATGGCAGGCAAAGAACACGAAGCGCCGCCGAGTCGATCTCGAACGGACCGTCCCATTCGGGTACAACCCCTATGGGGACGTGGAAGACGAGGACCAGGATGTCCTTGAAGCGCTGGACCTCCTCATGGACAAACTGAGAGTGGCGTAGAACTAAAGAAAAAAATGACAAAAAAAAACGAAAAAAAAAAAAACTGAAAAAATGACAAAAAAATGAGCGCGGGGGAGTTTGCAAGCCGGCCCCAGGGGAGAAGTTATGACAGCGCCTGGCAGCTAGGCCACTACTCAGCCCCGCAGAGCATGCGCGTACGCCACATTGCCTAACGCGACGGCGCTCTCGTCGCGCCGAGACAGAAAACGCGCCCGGACCGCCACGCCACGCGCCGCCACGCCGCCCCGCCACGCCACGCGCCGCCCCGCCTCGCCGCCCCCCCTCGGCCCGGCCCCTCGCGGCCCCCCCCGCGGCCCGGCCCGGCCCGGCCCCGCGCCGCGCTGCCCCCGCGGCCCGGCCCCTCGCTGCCCCGCGCCGCCCCGCCACGCCGCCCCCGCGGCCCCTCGCTGCCCCCGCGGCCCGGCCCAGGCCCCGCGCCGCCCCGCGGCCAGGCCCAGAGTATAAAGCCTCGCTGAGCAAAGCTGCAGACATCAGTGTCACGATGTCAGCCGTGAAGTATGCCACGTGTGACATGCAGCTGATGCAGGGAAAAAAAGGAGCTTACTTAGTCAAAGAGTTCAGCGTTTTCAAAGCGCAAAAAAATGGCGAGTTCATTGCTATGACCACTTTTGGGCCGCCCTACACTGCCAAGTCACTGAAAAAATCAGTGAGACAGCAGAATGAAGATCTGACATTCAATAAACACGGCCTGGAATGGGATGAGGGCGAACGTCCATACTCCACGCTGATAAGCACGCTGGAGTGTCTCACTGCGCCATTTGCAGTACTCTACGTCAAGGGAGATGATAAAGCAAAGTTGCTTCGATCCTTACTACCTGGCAAAACCGTGAAAGATCTAATACACTACAAAGTACCTCCACCATCCAAACTCCCTGTCCTGTCGGCGCGTTGTCGCAACATCATTCACACCACAACACCTTACTATGAGTGTACTGCCAAGAACGCGCGCCGCCTCGGTTTGTGGTTGGAGTACTATTTGGCAGCACTAGAAGCTGAACAGTAAAACAGGCGGGCGGTGGGCGCGCTGCGCCGCGCCGCGCTGAGCCAAGAATGGTATAAAAGAGAGGCCCCCCTGCCGTCTCTCTCATTCTCACTGCAACAATGGACTTGACTTTTCAACATCCATGCACGGCCCTCATAGTGGGTGGAACAGGCGCTGGGAAAACGTTCTTCATGAAGAAATTGATTGAAAACAGAGAGGCAATGTTTAGCACAGCTTTTGAAAAAATAATTTATTTTTACTCAGAATGGCAAAGTATGTATGATGATCTACGAACAGTCGTTGATTTCAGACAAGAACTTCCCATTCTGAATGACTTTCCTTCGGGGGAAGGGCCCAAATTACTGATCATAGATGATTTTATGGAAGAACTTAAACACCACAACAAAGAATTACTCAAATTTTACATCAAGGGATCAAGCCATCGGAATCTGTCCATTTTCTTTTTGAGTCAGTGTTTGTTTCCCGATGGGATGCGACAAATCAGTCTTAACTCGCATTACATTGTTCTGTTCAAAACTTCGCGAGATTTAGCCCAAATTCGAACGTTCTGCCTTCAAGTCGACCCCACTAACTGGCGTGCCTTGCATGAGGCCTACGAAGACGCTACTAAAGTGGGCCACACTTACATTCTGTTCGATTTTCACCCCAAACAAAGAGATCACTTGCGAATGCGCTCGCTCCTTTTCCCGGGGGAGTCTACTGTCATATACATTCCGAAAAATAAGTATAAAAGAGAGATGGAAGGTCCACTCTAGATCATTTTCTGATAATGGCTCCACGTGCACATACGCACAAAGCGCTACTTGAAGTCCTAAAGTCAGCAAAGCCAAAGCTTCGAAAGGCAATCTTACAACACGCACACAAAATTTAAGTGCGTACTCAGTACGCACTTCTAAGTGCATGCTTCCAAGCACGCTTCTCCAGGAGCGTGCTTATCCCAGTACGCACTTTGAGGAGCGTGCTTGGTCAAGCATGCACTTGCAGAAGCGTACTCATCCAAGTACGCTCTTACAAGTGCATGCTTACCAAGCACGCATTTCAAAGTGCGTACTGGGATAAGCACGCAGAATTGAATTGCTAGTTGGCCAGGCACCGAGTAAACAAGGTTTCCAACGGGTTTAACTGGGTGATGAAAAGAGTTATCTCAATGGTAAAAACATGCTCTTTTAAATCTCAGATCACCCATAAATCATTTCCGTCTCTGCTCTGTTGCCTAAGCCACATCTTGCAAGTTTTGAAACGATCATTTTCAGCCATTAGTTTGCATAGTCACAGCTTGTCAATTTGATGGGCTCAAGCCAATCCCCTTCCACTAAATCAAACAATCACTAGATAAATTCTCAACGCACCACATTGAAGCAATCCTCCAATTGAGGCTGCAGTCAAAACAGTGTGGAATCACTATCACCACTAACCTGTTTAGTAAGTGTGGTGACACCACAAGCCAGACTTAAATCATCTCGATGACGCTTTGACAAGCCCCGGCGTTCAGACGGGTCGACATCGTGACTCTCGCCGCTCAGTTATCCAAGGCGATGTCATCGAATCCATCGAAGTATAACTTGAAATATCCGTGCAAAGATTTGGGTAAAATCTCCTCACAGCCAAAACACCAGCCATTTTGTGTTTGAAAAAGGAAGTAAACAAATGTCACCGCCCGCTAAGAACATTCCAATGGCTACCACCTGTTGCTTCAACCACCAAAATTTAAAATTTCACCGAGTCAGAAAACTTTTTTGACAGAAATGAAGAAGTATTAACGAAATCAAGTTAAAAGTTTATCAGTTTCGCAACTGCCTTCGAAACTTCGCTGTTGTGGGAATCATTTCCTTTTGTTTCTTTGTTTTGTCAGCGTTGGTATGCCTGCCGCACCGTCCTGCGCGGTTGGAGCTTTGATTAGTTTGAAAATTGGTGCCGGTGGAAGACTGTTTAAGACTGCGAAGGACTGTCGATTACCTCGCTAATTATCTAGTTGAAAATGATTGAAGTTGTGGTGCTGGTCGAAGGCAGAGTGAAGGCGCTGAAGTGCGAGCCGACCGTCCTGGCGTTTCGGGAGTCCTTCGTGGCGATGTGCCGAAGAGACCCCGTTTTCACCAGGCGCTTGGTCACCCACCATCCAACGTTCTATGCGATGCATCCAGAGCTTAACCAGGAAGTGGAGTTGGAGGATGAAGACACTCTGACTGCGGCCCAGCCGGTCACCGTCAGATTCGCTACATTCGCTGCACGTGTGAGTACACCATAAGGGATGTAAAGGATGGACTTTGATAGGACTGTGTCGCTCTCTCTCTCTCTCTCGCTCTTCAACAGAACGCCCCACAAGTGCGAGAGAGACAGCACGACAATGAGTTTGAAATCACAGGGCTGAGCGATCTGCTTACCTTGTTTCGACGCCTATCTAGGCAAAACAAAGCCAGCGATTTCACACCTCCACACAGGCGCGTAGGAACGCCAAAAAAGTGGGGGGGGGGGTCAATGCATTGCATGTTGCCTTCCTCGCAGGGGATTGACCCGGGGCAGCTCAAAAACTGGGGTCAGCTGACCCTCTGACCCGGTGCTTGCTACGCCACTGCCTCCACAGCCACCCAACTCCCCCAGTCTCCAGCCCCAAGGATTTTTCCAGTTATGAAAGAAATGGCTTATTGGGGATAGGTGGGGAGCTAGACAGATGCAAAATCAGCAGCAGTTTAAAAAAATATTTTTTCAATTTAAAATTAATGGTGAACAACAACACAGTGCAGCAATACTTCCAAAACTTTTTAGAAAAAAAAGGAAAAAAAAAACATTTATAATAAGTATAAAATATCTGTTGCAGGAAAATGAAGCAACCAAGGCTCCAGCAAGGGCTCCAGATGATGAAGGGCAAGAATACTTAAGTTCAATTGGTAACAATAATATTTCTTTGATAATCGTAAAAGGGTTTTTGCCTGATAAGAATGAACTATTCCGCTGATTTTGTAAATTAAGGTGTGAAAGTGGCGTCTCGCAGCAATGCTTCAGCCCGGTGCAGTGGTGGAAGCAGCAGTGCAGCAAGCAGCAGCTCAAAGAGCATTGTGTTAAGCCATCGCAATGGTCCAGGCAGTGCAGCAAGCAGCAGCACAACCTCGAGCACAACAAAGGGCACCACAGCAAGAGAAAACACAACGTAAGCAGCTACATTGCAACAGTTTTTTATTTGAAGACTTTGTTTCACTATTTAAAATTTTCCATGCATTGCAGGAATGATGTCACAACTGCAACTACCAAAAAAAAGGCAGGCACAATTTCAAAGTCAAGGAAGAGGTAGGTTAAATGTCTATTAACAATGATATCCCAGTTTCACATAGAAAGCACTTAAAAACTAACAAATTTTGAACATACTGTATAGTCAACATGTTGGTTTGAAATTTAAAAGCATAGATAGCATTTAATAGCATGGATCATTTCTGTTAAAAGTTTAAAATTATCTAGTTCTTTGTTTGATGTCATTAGTTTAAAACACATTTGATGATCACAATAGTACACACCAATTGACTTTGATTAATTTTTATTTCTGATTAACTGCAGACCCGCTAGTGATTTGGAGTCCTCTGATGATGATAATGATTATCTTAGAGAAGCTGAGGAAAGAAGGAAAAGCAACATGGCTGTCCTAGAGGATATGAACTTTAGTGAGTGTCAAGTAAAATACAAACAGGTGACAAATTTTCAATTAGTTTTTGCAATTACAAATCTAACCATGATACCTTTCCATAATGTTAGTACCCAAAAATAAACCACGGTTGCCACCAAAGAAGAAGCTCCCAGCAAAAGATCCTCCAGGCGATAACCAGCTTCGCAGATCGGAAAGACTTCAAACTGTGCAGTGTGCGAAGGCATCTGAAAGTAAGCAGAACATTTTTATTTCTTGTGAAAAAAACATTGCTAATTACTAAAAACTTAAAACATTCTGGTGTATTTGAAGACACTTGAAAGTCTAATTTATGATTTTATTTCCCAAAAGATCTTGATGAAAGCATTTTGTCTGATGAGGAAAATGATAAAGAAAATGATTCTACAGACGCAGGGCTCTTTGACTCAACTACAGGCAATCCTAAGGTAATTTATTATCTATATTGAGTTTCTCTAAGTTAGGTTTAACTTAAGCTGTAGTTGCAAAAATATTAACAGCAGAAACCATGATGTATTGCAGGAAAGTTCAACCAAACAAGCTGTTAAGAGGCGGAAGCCAAACAAGGTATGCTATACCACCATGCGTTTCTAGAATTTTAGCACTGCTTATTTCCTCAATCTGACAATAATTTTTCTTGCAGAAATTACGATCAATTGGACAAAGAATTACTATATACAAATTACTGCCACCATTCCCACCGAAGCTGGTGGAAAGTTTTGAAAAAGGACTAGTGTATAGGAAACAGACTCACACACAAAGGATGAACGAGTTCTTAAAGGCCCACATCCTCAATGTGACGAAGGACTTATACCCATATAAATCCGAGTACAAAGTCCTGGAAATTCAAGTTTTGGCCCGACTAAAATCAATGAAAATTCCTGGTCTCAAGTTCTACAAAGTAAGTTTCTTTAGGGCTTCTTTAAAATGATGATGCATCTGTCCCTGACAACTTCTTGTCTATCCTTTTCACAGGGTCACATTCGTCGCAGTTTAAGTGCCAGCATCCGTAATGACAGGAACTGGGAACAGAATAAAAAAGAGAGATATGAAGCAGCAAGGGAACTTATTCAAATGGCCAAAGATGCTGAAAGGTAATGCATTTTGCACTTACCACAGCTAGTTTCAATGAAAATGGTGAGGGAGGTCTATGAAATTTTAATTTGTTTGCAGGAGAGCTGAATCATCTCAGAGAGTGATTGATGCTTATCAGGCAGATTATATTTTAAGACAGCCAGTCCGCAACAAAGATGAATCAAAGAGAGCCCTGGACGCAATGACAGTAGTTACTTCAGACTCAATCCAAAAAATGCCTGTGAAAAGTGCAATTGATTTATATCAGTATTTGAAACACCCAGATTTGGTAATGACTAACAAACATAATTATTGTAAGTGTTGTCCAAAAATACAAATTTTAACCCACCTATAATTTTCTCTGTTGCAGTTGATGTATGATTTTTCCAGAAGAATTGAATCCACACTTGAGAAGCTAGAGGAAAATTTTGAACATTCTATGGCTCCTTTGGCAATAATCCTTTCAGTAGATGAGAGTCCTCAGAATGAATTAGATAAAGCTCAACTACTTCAAAAGATTGAGAATTACTTCGAAGTCAGTGATGAAAATTTTCCATGCATCCAGTTTTGTGATGTGAGTTTATTCGTACCTGAAAACAAAAAGGCATATTTGAGTGACATAAATCCAAACAAAAATAAAATAAGAATCTTTTATGTTAACAGGCATCAATAGACACAACTGAGATCTTCAACAAGGTTCCAAAAGGGCTAGCTCCTGCACTTATAGCAGTACAAAATGATGAGGAACTTGTGAGTGCTATTATAGTGTTCAATGGGGAGACCCTATGCAGTATGGTCAAACCAAGAGCCTTTGACTGTGTAGCTTTACTTCTATCTGTATATGCTGTCTTTAACATTGATTTTCCCAAGGTGTATGAAAAGCAATTGCTGACATTGCACCACATTTTAAATGGAGATGATAGGCTAAATAAAATACCTAAAATAGTCAAGACATTTTTCAAAAAATTATTTGAAGCTATGAAGTAGCTGTTAATTAGTAAGGCAAAGTGTTGAAACATTTCTTGTTTTGTTCATTGTTTATTACTGAGTGCCTTTTTTTAGTCACTTTGCCAAATTATTTGAAGCGATGATTTATTTAGTAGTTGTTCATTAGTATGGCAAAGTCTTAAATCATTTCTTGTTTTGTTCATTGTTTATCACAGAGTGCCATTTTTTAGTCACATGCCATGTATTTTCCACATAAGGATATATGATAAAGTCATGGCTTACAATTAAGTTATCATTATGTTTAAACTGAATTATTAACTATATTAACCAAAACCATGCATTACAATTATTGTGTCTAAAGCATTACCTTTCCATTCTTGAGCATTCTCATTGAAATTGTGACATCAATTGAAGAGACACTTCTACACATCTCCACCTGGACTCTGAACAAGAAGATATGCCACAGGAACATTACGTGCTTGATTGAAAGAGTATCTTGTGATGGGAAAACTGAATGGAAGATCTGAAAGGCTGAGAACTTGACATGCTGATTGGCATCTCACAACTTGGAAAGCATTAAGGTTACTGTAAGGTGAAAAAACTATCTTCCAAAGTATAGGTGGCAGTGCTTTGGTTTTTGGTGATCTAGTTGCTTACTACGAAAAACTTTTACAGCCACAGACTGGACTCCCAACTCTCATTAGATCCAAAGTTATGAGGGTTTTAGTGTTATTTTAGTCGTTTACTAAAAATTCTCCTTGCGATGAACCAAAAAGTTTACGGAGGTGTGACTTTTTATTTTAAGACTTAATGGACATGCAAACAGACTAGCAAAGCCGGATTTGACAATATATGCATAGATAAGCTGTAATTACTCTTTGGAAAATGCGTTTTGAATTTTTTACTTAAATTTGGTAAAATTTTGGTATTTTTTGGTGTTTTTTTTAGTTTTTTTAGAAAAATTCCTGTTTTATGTTGGAATTTTGGAAATCCGGCTTTGCTACGAGATAGGCAAATCAATAAAGAACTTGTAAAACAAAAATCAAGTCTCGACAACTTTTGGTTCATCGCAAGGAGAATTTTTAGTAAACGACTAAATTTGTTACGTAAACTGCAATAACTCAGAAAATAATGGGAGTTGAGTGCCTCAACTTTGGGTTTAAGTTCATCTTATAGTAAGCAACCTGAAACCTAAATACAAACATGATGCCACAATTATTTTGGAAAATGATATTTCACATTTTTTCACTTTACAGTAACCTTAAGAGCTGGTACAAATTGTGTCACATAGCTCTTACACAAAAAAATGATCTCTCCTGCTTCATTAATGAAGAGTTTATGAATTCGTCCAAATTTTGAATCAGCACCAGCCTTTTCCACCATTACAACTCCACCAGTATACCAATTCCTTCCAGCCTTTGAAACTTCTCTCATTTCAAAAAGTACACTGCTTTCTGTAAGTTCACTGTACTTTTCCAAAAAGGCATCACTTTGGGGAAGGCTGGACACAACAATTGCTTTAGCACCTTTAACCACATCACCTTCATATAGAAAATTTCCGTTTGCTTTGCCTTCCATTATCTCCGCATTTCTTTCTGACAAGTATCTTGAAGCACAGGAGAAAGCAATATTTTTCTTGCATCGGACCACAGGTGCAACAGATGTGACCTTGGTGTGCATGCTTTCAGAGCGGTAACAGGCTTGTTGTCGAAGTGGGCCCAGAAGACGGATCTGCGCAAAGAAAGACTTTAAACATTTGGAGGCTTTCAAGCAGTGATGCTGTAAGAGCTCGGGTTTCTATTTGAGACTGACCTGCATTGCCAGATGAGCGAGGCAGTGAAGCTTCAAAATCTTCACATCAGGATAAACTTGAACAAAAGAGTTTCCAAAATGTTCCACCATAATTCTCACAGTGGAGACATCACTCTTACTATGTTCATAAGACTTGCACAAATTGACAAGCTTGATGCATTGAATGATCAGATCAAGCTTTTCTTGAGGACAAATATTATGAACTATAAACGGCATTAAGTGCAGTAGAACCATCATTTGAGAGGCACTTTGTCTAAGTTTCTTTCCATTCACATGAGAAGCTTCAATTACAGAAGGCCTACTTGTCTCATAATGTCCTAAATCACACTTGCTCTGTATTAATTTGTTGACAAAGTCCAGCGATAAAAGTGGTGTCACTCTCCGCCCTTGACGTTGAGGAGGGAAACACAGATCTTTCAAAATACGACGACAAAGCACTTCGACCACACCTTCAGCCAGCACATGCATGATATCCTGGGCGAGGCATTTTGTCACATCAAACCCTGGACAATCAGAGAGAATGCTTTTGCCATTCACACCAAAGTTTGTTGAAGGATGCCAGTGGTCCAGATATTTTTCATCGGCCACATCAATGTCACAGGCTTCTTCAATCTCATCATCAACATTTATGTTCACAACACGCACATGACGTACTGATCTTCTTGTCCTTTTACCCTGAAATGAAAGTACTTGCCTCACATGTTCATTATGTTCCTCTAACTTCCTCAAGAGATCAGGATTCTCCAAAAAGCTGTTATTTAAATCAATAGACTTGACCATGCACATACGGCATGGTCTCAAAGCAGCCATAGTCTCCTTGAAACCACCAAGATTGGCAGCAGCCGGATTGTCTGCAGAGGCAAACAGCAGAAACCCATGAAATCTTCTTGGAACACCTTGTATGTTGAAGACTACTCCTTCTGTGCCCAATTTCTTCATACCCTCAACAAAGTCCTCAAGGAAGTGGTCATTTCCAAATTCTTTTACAACTTTTACCTTCACTATTGCAAGAAGATTAATGGCCTTCAGTGAAGATCTTTTATCAGGATGAATATTGCCTAAAATCCAATAAAACATTCTTACATTATGCTTACCAGTTTTGGATTTCAAGGCATGACATGGTTCAACATCGTCGACATGGATGATAAAGCATAAAGTTTGTGGACCATGTTCCATTGTTACTTGATGATATTTATAAAGAAGACCATCAGTCACTGTTCGATAAAGTTCATCATCAAGAGGTAAAGGATTGTCAACACATTCCAGCACATCCTTGCAATTGAGGAGTTGTTCCAATTGAGGAAGAAATGGTATCACATAGCCATATTTTAAAGGAACTCTTCGAGGTATTCCTTGCTTGTTCAAAACTTCCTTATACTCCAGGACAACTTGATCTAACTCAACATTGCTCCCTCCGCTTGAATGCTTAAGGTAGGTCTCCAATTCAGTCTGCGTACCAACTCCTTCAAAAATTGACTGTCCTTTAAAACTCTCAAGAAAAGAAAGGACATCATCGTGGGAAACTGCTTGCCCATACGCTGTCTGAACAAAGTTCTCCTAAAAACATAACAAACAAAGGAATTTCAAACATATGTGGGTTAAATAGAATAAAAATACCATGATTTAACAGGAATTTAGCCAAAAAATATGGTCATTAAAATATTCAAAAAATATTGTTGATTTTAAGAATGGATTCACAATAGGTTGTACCTTTAAAACGTCCAAGTAAATGTTCATCAGATAATCTATGCCCTGTACAATTTCATCAACGGCCTTCTGGGTTGTCTTGCAGTTACTTTTTATGTCAGATAGAAGTTTCGCTGCAGGGTCATTCCACGCTAATTCACCGAGGTCGAGGGATCGACCACCTCAAAACTGTCTGAATTTTTGTGTTTCGCCACCAATTAGGGTCCTTATGAACGGTGTAAAACAGTTTTGGTCTGAGTCAAGTGGTTTGGGAGATATAGACATGGCTCTTTTTTGGTACATTTAATAAAAAAAATTCATAGTTTCACAAAAGTGCGCATAACTTTTGAACCGTTTGAGATATCGAAAAACCGAGCAAAGCGCGTGAAAGAGGGTACAATTCCGCTTCGAATGACGTATAAAACATGCACATCGAGTCAAAATTCATTTTCTTGTTATTTTTCACTTTTAATTAACTTTCTTAACCCAAAACACCAATTTCGTATTTTTTGATATTTTTGAAACTTTGCACAGACGTTCCCTTAACATCATTAAACAACCCCTTAAAATATTGAGCTGTGTATTTGAGAGGCCTGAGAGATATGGAGGGGCATGTCCACATCTGCACCCTTGGACCGCCCTGAGAGCCCGTTTCTTTGCGGTCCTGATCAGCCCGCGGCGGAAGTAACCCAGATCGGTCAGTATGAGGAGTTAGGATAGTGAATATCAATGACCACTGCGATCAAATCTTTCTAAGAAGCTTCGTTTAAGTCACAGGTGAACGGTAACAAACAATTTTCTTGGCCGGAGCGGGTGCGCCTGCAAGGCTGCATAGGCAACCCACAGCGCGTGCACTAGGTGCGGGCTGGCCCACCATCTCCGGCCGCAGGCGTCCCATCCTCGGCGTGCGGGCCCGGCACACAGCGGGCGGAAACACCCCTTTCCACGTGAAAAAGTCTTGTTTTCGCTTTGCAAGTCTGAAATTAACCCGTAGGTTCTGAGGGCAGCTAGAAACGTCGTTCATACTTTGAAATAAAATTTCATTGAAATCTGTCTTAAAATTCAATGGAATGCCTTATTAATATTTGCAAGGGGTTGGACTAAATTTTCAAAATCGTCCAAATCGACAATTCTTTATAGAAATGGATTCGCCTTGACAAGACAAACAAGACATGTCTGCGCATGCTATAGGTTTGAATGGAAAATGCCAGACTTACAGCCATGCGAAGCACCGCGCGCGCGACAAAATAACGAATAACTGCGTTCACTGGTAAAACTAAAGCGCAACTCAATGCTTCAGTCAAGCATAAAGTTACGCTTGAAGACGTTACGCTTGAAATAAAGCATAGGCTAGAAATTCCCCCATGCATTTAGATAGGGAAAATCTTGGCGGATGAGCCTGTAACGCTTGATTTCAAGCGTAAACTGATTACGCTTGAAAACCGTGGGTAATACTACGCTTTAGTTTCACCAGTGTTTTTGCTCTGTGTACAGATAGAAATTAGGTTACCAAAAAGGGCAGCGAGTGGATTGGAGTATCTAATTTTTGCTCCATCGTGAAGGGGACACATTTTTTATATCGATTCAGCCTAGTGCGGATGTGGAGCTCTGTAGGGCTTTTGATGCCGCCGAAAGAAACTGAAAAATTACGACTTTACGCCTTTCCCTAAAATGGCAGCATAATGGTCATTTGTAGGCCAAAATACAATCCAAGAACGGTTTTAGAATCGCCAGAAAGTGCTCTAGTCGGACCTGTGCTCAGTTTTTCTTTACGTGGACAGCGAAAAGCACATATTAACTACAAAGTCCACAATATTTTAAGGGAAAGTAACAGAAAAATGAAACCTTAGACTATCGAGCCTTCCTGAAAATAGATGAAGTTCTCTATCGGAAAACCGATGCTGGATTTGAATTCTGCATAGTTTTTTTGAACCTCCTGAGAAAAACTTTGATCATGGACTTAAGTTTTCACATTTGGACACTTTCGCGTCGGAAGTGGTGTTTTCGCCCACTGTGCGGCTGTGGCAGTCTGCAGTTGTATCGTGCGCGAGGGGGGGGGGGGGGGGGGTAGATACTCTCTCCCCCCTAAGGCACTAGATAGCTCCCTAGAACGTGGGCAATTTGCGGCAGTCTGCAAGTAGGCAAAATGCGTCGCCTGCACCCCCCCCCCCCCTTTCCCAAATCTCTGCTCACGCCACTAGGCTGGAGGAGACTTACACTGAGAATCCAAACGCTATGAGAATAGCGTCAATTGGTGCAATGCAAAAGCATTGCACGTGAAGTGCAATGCCTCCCCATTCCCATGCATTAGCATAGGGCATTTTCGGGATGCATTGCACGTATGGTGCGATACCTCAGCTGTATTGCACCATACGTGCTATACTCACACGGAGAAAAAAAGTTAGTTGTGACAACGAAAAAGTTAGTTAATTTTTCCGGAGCAAAATAAGTTGGTTATGACAACAAACTTTTTTCTTGCCGTCGCAACGTTAAGAAGATTACTAGTTGAAACAAATTTGTAGCTTCAAGGAACGAGAAACACTTGCTGCTGTAACTAGTTTCTTGACTTCAAGAGCGATTGAGTTTTAGTTCTGAGAACGAAGCCAATATTGTTCTGAAAGCAAATATATTGGCTCATGTAGGCAAAGCTACAAGTAATGAGTTCGATGAGGGACGGAACTGAGCCACGTGATGTGCAGGTTCTCTACAGATGTGGTTATTTCTGAAGGTGCGCGTCCCCGGGGAGACCAAGCATAAAACAGTTGATCAGTACAACCGACTTACAAAATTTTAACGGGCGGAGGTGAATGGAATAATACGACCCATCAAAGGATGCAGCGAAGTCATGACTACTTCAGCTACACATCAACGTGAAGTGGGTCTCTGCCCAACCAGATTCACGCTGTGAGCTGCCCGCGCGAGCCCCGGACCGCTGGACGATCGCAGCTTCTGCAAAGTGTTCAAGTCGCTGCGACGGACCATGACAGCATAGGCAGATCGGCAGCGCAGTGGCTTGCGATGTCGCGTCTCAATACGAAGAGTGCGGGTTCAAATCCCCATCCGGGGACTTCGATGTGCTCGATTCTTTTCTCCGAGCTTGCAGCTCTGATGCTGACGTCACAGGGAGATCGTGCCTCTGAGCATGGTTGCAACCCCTTTTAGGCGAGAGCCTCACAATTTCGTCGTTACAACAAAAGAGGCGTGAAGCAGTTGTAACGCGCTGGGGTAAACAGGTGTTTCGTACAGGCTCCCAAAACTGTGACACTGATGACAAAAAAAAATTTGCCGCCCTAGCAAATTTTTGTGAGTGCCGGGAACTAAGTTTATGCATTCGTAGAACGAGGTTTCATGATGATCATTACAAAATTGATGACGTTAAGACTACACCCAGAGAACGAATTTCTTGATTCAATCCAAATTGTCATTGAAACAAGAATATTTTTTCATCAGACGCTTCTAAGTCATTCTGAATTTCATTGAAGAATAATCCAGAGTTGGCACTGCAGGGATCTAACTGAGCGTATTTTTCGTTTGGATTGAAGCTATTCTTCTTGATTTGATTCCATAGTTGGTTTGCATTGAAGTCCAGCGCCACGTCTTTCCTCGCGCGGATCGGATAACAATTTTGTCAGGCTCCAACTAATCCGACTTTTCGCTAGAAATTTTCAATAAAATCTTCTCAATCCTTTTAACGCCAATGAAATCTTGAAGAAAACAAGAAAATCATTACCACTGCGGACAGGCGCGGCTCCAGATCCAAGTCCGGGGAGGGGAAAGGGCTGGGGTGTCGCACCTTTTGCCTACTGACCGGCTGAAGAGCTAGCGAATTGCCTACTTTCAAGGCGCTAGACCATCTCGAGGGGCCGTCGCACTCTTTCCGAAATCCGAATTTTTTTGAGACTTGCTATGAGCCACCCTGTTTAGACATGTAGGGGGTTGCCATTGCTGTCTGCTTGTAATGATGCCCTCTACTTACGACCGGCGTATGGAAGGGCGAGCAGTCACAGGCCGCCGCATGTGTTACGAGTCAGTTTCTTTGAGAGGTGGGGCGCCTGGTGGGTAGGCGGAGTTGCCTGGAGGCAGCGGTCGCGAGCGCACCGTCCTCCGGCTACCTGGCAAAGGGACGCGAAATCGGTCTTCCTCCGCTGGGACGACCGTCGAAGCAGGCAAAACTGCACGCGGCGCGTAGCGTACCTGGCAAAGGGACGCGAAATCGGCCTCCCTTGGCTGGGACGGCCGTCGTTTCAGGCAAACTGCGCTCGGTGCGCAGCGCGTTGGTGCGAGGCGAGGACCGAGCCGAGCCGAGCCAGGCAGCCGCCCGCCGGGCTAGCCAGTGTTGTAGGGTGCCGCGAGTCTATCTATCGGTAGGGTTAGAACTAGTGCCGTGCTACCGCCCACATCCTGAGGATACCACAAACTCAGCACCGAGAGACGCCGTCGCCGCGCCGCATCGCCCGCCCCAACGCCGAGGACGACGCAACGCGAGGAGAGAGGGACACCAACCAGCCCAGCCAGTGCATCCAACGCAGCGCGCGGGCCCCAGCGAGAGGGAGTGAAGGGGGGGAGGGGCCTCCCCGCCCCCTCCAGCGCAAGGTCTGGGGTGACCGTCGGTCACCGGGGGAAGGCCCCCAGAGTGTTTTCAGGTGCGGCGTGCTGGCGAGTGGCGCCTCCATCGTCCTCCAAGTTTCCGGTTTGAAGTTCGAGGTTCCAGCTTGCTCGCTTATCCTCGCGGCGACGGTAGTGCGTTTGTGTGGTCGTCGCTGTGTGCTGCGGCAGGCACTGACTGCTCCAGGCGCGCGGCAGTGCCGGGCCTACCAGGTTCCGGTCTTGAAAGCAATGGGACACTTCAGTTTCAGCACCGGCACGCGATAGTCCCAGGGCAGAGTGTGTCGACGAAGTGGTCGGACCGACAGGAGTCAGCTGTCGCTGGAGCTCAGGCAGAAGGGCTGATTATGTTGTGTCGGTCAAGGGCGAGCTACGGCGGACAGTGGCGTGCGGAGAGAGGGCGGGGCGCGGGCCCGAATCCCTGCGCCGTGTCGACGTCATCGAGGGATTCCCGGCGCCGCGTTTCGGCAACACAGGCGGTGCACCTCCGGCAGTGCTACACGGTTGCTGTATCCGCGCGCCCCAACAACATAACCCTATCTCGGTTCTGTCCATATCCGCTTTCCCTTCTAGAGTTCTCCGCGAGACGCGGTCGGAAGAGGCTCCAGCGCGACCCAGGGGCGGGCCTTGCAGTCACCGCGAGACCAACAGCGCGACCGCCACCATACGGACAACAGCCCAGCCCGACTCCTTGCGACCGAAGACCAAAATCCGCGATTTGTGTCCAGACGAAGCAGCGGCGGGGGCGCTTACGGACGGTCCCCAACAGCGGTCGCTAGCAGTGTGTCCGCAGTTTCGCGCCCACCATGCCAACTACCGGGAAGGGGAGGGGAGGGGAGGGGGCCGGCGGGGCGGGCCGGTGGCCTGCCCAATCCCACGAAGTGCAGCCGACGGCGCGGAGCCGGAGCCGGGCCGACCTGGGCCTGGCTGCCGGAGGATATGACAACTTTACAGTATACAGGTGTTCCCCAGCCGCATTGTTTGTCCGCTGCTCCTTTCAGACGCGAATGCCGCCGAGGTTTCGGCAAGCCTGGGCCTGCTGGTCTGGCCAGCACGTGGCGTAGGTTGCTGCTCGGGCAACGACCCGGCCGAGTTCTGCTGCGGGGGAGGCGGCAGGGAGTGTCAAAGCGACGGTTATTTTTCGCGAATATTGCAGGTATACAACCAGGAGTGTAGCTGGCAGCTCGGCGTGCTCGGCGTTGGGGTGCAATCGGTCGGTGTACCTACGGCTGGCTGGCCACACGACTGGGAGTCTCTCTGGACGGGAGGCGGGTCCAGTTTTGGGGAGGCGGGCTTCGGCGGGCGGCCGTCGTGGAGCCCTCATTAGGCCAACAAGGGGCGCGCGCCACGCGTTGGCACGCCATGGCACGCCTTGCCACGCCATGCCTCCGTCCGCCCGCACCCGACTCCAACTTCGCGGCCGACTTTTTCGGTCTTCGGGAGTCGTTCGGGTCTCGTCGGCACCGACCGCGGTGGAGGGGATGGCTGCATGCTGCAGCTAGCTGCAGCGGGCCAGCACCCGAGTGCGGTCGTCGACGAGCCCCGAAGACGCTTTCGGGAGTCGTCCGCGAAGTCTCGGTAGACTAGAGGCGGCAGGCAGGGCGGGCCGTGGCGGGGCGTGGCAGACCTGCGCACAGTGGCGCGAAACGCCAAAAAATGCGACATCGTGCGACTTAAAATAATTTTCCGATCTGTCTGCTTTTTTCACTGCGTATGGTCATTTTATGATGTTCTCTAGCAAAAGAAATGATTTCCTAGTATTAGCTGGGCATATAGAGCTAAAAATCGCGAAAAACATGAAAAAATTGTACCAAAATCTGCCATTTTTTACACGTTTTTTGTCCGTAAAACCGACCTTTTTTCGAACGGGCAACTTTTCTTAACAGATTCTGAAAGCCAAGGACAAGGCCTACAACTTTTGTTATGGTCGCAACGCTGTAGCGAGGTCGGCCATTCGACTTTTCAGGCCTCAAAGGTTTTTCTTTCGTAAATTTAATTGGAAAATTATTCCTATTTTGACAAATTTTGCTATTTTTGTGCCCCTGCGGTCCGTTTTACGTCCAAACCAGTATCAATCCATCCAATCAAGTTTATATGAACTGGAAATAGATGTAACGAGGCAACACAGACCTCAGGGGCACAAAAATAACAAAATTTGTCAAAATAGGAATAATTTTCCAATTAAATTTACGAAAGAAAAACCTTTGAGGCCAGAAAAGTCGAATGGCCGACCTCGCTACAGCGTTGCGACCATAACAAAAGTTGTAGGCCTTGTCCTTGGCTTTCAGAATCTGTTGAGAAAAGTTGCCCGTTTGAAAAAAATGTCGCTTTTACAGGCAAAAAACGTGTAAAAAATGGCAGATTTTGGTACAATATTTTCATGTTTTTCGCGATTTTTAGCTTTATATGCCCAGCTATTACTTGGAACTCATTTCTTTTGCTAGAGAACATCATAAAATGACCATATGCAGTGAAAAAAGCAGACAGATCGGAAAATTATTTTAAATCGCGCGATGTCGCATTTTTTGGCGTTTCGCGCCACTGTGCTGCGTGCCCTGCGTGCCTTTTGTTGCGTTTATGAGGGTTTTGTGACGGTCGCTCGCCGAAGCTTGCTTCTCTGGGATTGGACCAAGGCATACGGCGCTTCCCGTCCAGAGGGATCCCTGGTCGTGTGGCTAGCCTGTCGGCGCCGTACCGGCGGCAGCAAGGTCGCATGAAGAAAGGAGAAGGGCGAAGAACAAAACTTAAAAACATATCGCCAACGCACCACGACAGAAGACAAAGAAGAAACCTTCTCTGTTCCCAAGAACTATGGGACGAAGCAGGGGGGTACCGGACTCGGTAGTGCTCAAAGAGGCTGTTCCGGGGCGGAGGTCTACGCGACCCCTTTCGGGGGAACATAGGCCCCCAACCCCAAGGACTGGTACTGCGAGCCGGAGCGTGCAGCCGCTGAGGTTCCCTCCGCCGAGGTAAAGTACCACCTTAGTAAGGACGACCTTGTCCCGTTTTGCAGTGCAGGCGGGCATGTGTCGGGCCCGAAATGGCATACGATCATATGTGGTCCAGCCCTTGATGATGATGATGATGATGGTGGGTAGGCCGTCCCGGCAAGCACGTCTGTGTTGCGGGCTAGCCCGCCCTCCCGGTGACAGGCGCTACGTCAAGGCGCGCTCTAATTTTTAGCTGCATTTCGGATAATCCCCTGCTTTTGGTGCAACGTGCGTTTGTAATAAGTGTGTATCAAAGAAAATACATGGTTCAAGTACAAATGGCGTTTTATTTGTTTCACTGTCCTCTATGATCAAAGTCACAACGATAATGTAACAGGTAAACAACAAACTATTACTCACATAAATCTTGCAGAATACAAGGGTTTACAGAGATACTCTTAAAGAAATAAATTTTTTACCATCAACACTTAATCTCTCCCATAAAGGTAGATAACTAATAAAGTCCTGATGGGACAAATACATAAAGACTCCAGTGTCTTCTACCTCAAAAGCACCAAAATGATCATGATACATGACAGAATGTTTAACATTCAAAACAAAGCCAAAATGTGAACCATTGTCAGACATTATATGAACAATCTTTGCAAATGTGGGGTATAATTCAGCAATATTGACAACAATCACCATGCCAACACAATATTTTGTACCACAAATGGTCACAGACCTGACAGTCGACACACTTAAATCAGCATCAAAAGGAATAACATTCACAAATCTTTCAAAGCTTTCAAGATTTCTTACAAGTACCTTCCTGAGAAAAACTAAATCTATGCCAGCCTCAGGATCCAAGACTCTATCACCAACATGGAGTAAATGATCACTTAAGGGGGCAATAGCGTCATTTGCACGTGTTTTGACGATTTTCGAACCTCCTGTTTAGACGTTAATATAAAGATAAGTATGAATGCCAGAGACAAACGGCAGGCACCATTTAAAAGATAAAAGTTTTTACAACATTTTCAAAAAAAAATATTTTGTTTTAGCATCGAATTAGGATGTTTTGTGTTCTATGCAAAAATGGTCTGCAAAATTACATGGTGTCACTGCGCGCACGATTGCAGCCAAAGTTTTTAACTTTTTACCAATCGGTAAAATGCATCTGAAAAAGCATGAAATTGCCCATAAAATGACCCTTGGGTTTCAATATTGGGCAAGAAAAACTATTGAAACGCTCATCTTCAACTTAAGATGGAAACGAACCACATTTTTTCTGGCCCAATATTAAAACCCAAGGGTCATTTTATGGGCAATTTCATGCTTTTTCAGATGCATTTTACCGATTGGTAAAAAGTTAAAAACTTTGGCTGCAATCGTGCGCGCAGTGAAACCATGTAATTTTGCAGACCATTTTTGCATATAACACAAAACATCCTAATTCAATGCTAAAACAAAATATTTTTTTTTGAAAATGTTGTAATAACTTTTATCTTTCAAATGGTGCCTGCCGTTTGCCTCTGGCATTCATACTTATCTTTATATTAACGTCCAAACAGGAGGTTCGAAAATCGTCAAAACACGTGCAAAAGACGCTACTGCCCCCTTAACAGAAGTTGATTTTTGATAGCTACAGAAAGTGGAAGGTTAACTCTAGAATTCATGGCTCTTGCATATAATTTTGACAGGCGATGTTTCCTCTCTGAGGTCATAGTATCAACTTTCACTAATGGTCCATTACGTTTCATACAGATTCCATAGTGCGATAAATTATGATGTCTTGGTTTCAATGGCTTATTCATAAGTTGCAAGTATAATTCATGGTGCTCTTGAACGAGTACTCCTAAATAAATATCTGTCCCAGAAGAAAAGTAAGGGCATGATACAATGAGTAAAATTTCCCGGACAAGTAAATACAATTTCCAATACATATTGTTATGAGGCACCAAGTCAC
>NW_023144632.1:2339218-2397549 GCF_012932325.1 Thrips palmi | reverse complement strand
TGGAGAGGCAACTTCTTTGAGAGTCCTCTTAAGTAGTATCTTTGTCAGCAATAGTTTTGGATAGGAAAATAATAGTCAATTTAGTTCACAAAAAATTTAAAATGTGGCACGAGGACGCACATATCAGACACGCCTTCGGGTGGCTTCGGGTCACTTCGGGTGCCCGGGGAAGACACCTCCCCGATCAGAGATCGATCATGTCGGCCTCCACTTCCACACTGGTGCCTTGCGGGCCTAATTGGTGGCCTACCTTGTCATTGCCATTACTACTAAGGGCTAGAGCACACATGATCGTATGCCATTTCGGGCCCGACACATGCCCGCCTGCACTGCGGGCGTTAGACTCGCGCCCACACAGTTGCCATTACCAAGATTACCACAGGATTACTACGATTACTACAAGATTACCACACGCACACAAAATTTAAGTGCGTACTCAGTACGCACTTCTAAGTGCATGCTTCCAAGCACGCTTCTCCAGGAGCGTGCTTATCCCAGTACGCACTTTGAGGAGCGTGCTTGGTCAGGTCAAGCATGCACTTGCAGAAGCGTACTCATCCAAGTACGCTCTTACAAGTGCATGCTTACCAAGCACGCATTTCAAAGTGCGTACTGGGATAAGCACGCAGAATTGAATTGCTAGTTGGCCAGGCACCGAGTAAACTAGGGGTACGCGCTGTTTTGTGTGGGCGCGTAGCGATGCGAATTTGTGCACTTCGGACTGCAGCTTGTGGGCTCATATTGAGTGAAATGTAGGTCTGGAGTAAAAATGGGAGTGATTTTTGTTATCAGCACACAAAAAACTGTTGGGATCAACGTCAAACTCGATTCCAAAATTTTGGTCCAAAATTGGTCAAAATTCGGTAATGCGTGAGCCTGGGAAAAATTTGGAAGTCATATTTGAGCTCAGCGCACCAAAAACTGCAGGAAACAATAAAAGACTTGATTTGAAAATTTTGGTCCAAAATGACCTAATTCGGGATGAAAATATAAGTCTGGAGTCGAAATGGAGGAGATTTTCGTCATCAGCACACAAAAAACTGTTGGGATCAACATCAAACTCAATTCAAAAATTTTGGTCCAAATTTGGTCTAAATTGGGTAAGGCGTGAGTCTGGGAAAAATTTGGAAGTTATTTTTGAGTTCAGCTCATCAAACACTGCAGGAAACAATATAAAACTCGACCTGAAAATTTTGGTCCAAAATGACCTAATTTGAGATGAAAATATAAGTCTGGAGTAGAGACGGAAGTGGTTTTCATAATCAGCACTCCCAAAACTCCAAGAATCAATATGAGATTCGATTGAAAAATATTGATATCAAATTGATCAATAATGGGTAAAGAATGGGTCTGGGTTGGTCTTCATGGATCACCCTTTGTCGTCACCAACACTGTGGCAAAAACCTACGGAAAATTCTGTAAGCAGCTTGTAGGAATTCTCCGTAGCCCCCTTATCAATATTCTCCGTAGGCTCTTACAGTATTTTCCGTAGGCCGCACAGTATTCTCCCTAGGGCCTTACAGTGATCTCCGTAGGACTATACAGTCTTCCAGGTCCTACGGAGAAGACTGTGCGGACTTACAGAGAATACTGTACGGCCCTACGGAGAATTCTGTAAGAGCCTACGGGGAATATTGATAAGAGGGCTACGGAGAATCCTGGCAAAAAAATTAACAGAATTTTCCGTACCTTTTTGCCACAGTGAATACACTGGCCGTCAAAATTTAAGCCCCACTTTTTCCTTTTCTTATAACTCTTGCTACAATTGAGCTAGAAACTTGAAATTTTGAGGAGAGGTGGGCCAAAGTGTTGGGTAAACATCCCCAAAGTTTCAAAAACGAAACCCACCCCTTTGCGTCTTTTTCCACCCCTCCCGTAAAACAGTGTCAAATTTTGACACTTTTGTAAGGTTCAAAATGGCCTTCCCGGGTTTTAGAGGGTTTAAACTTGGTGACTTGACTCGTTTTGACGTCCCCTTTTGATTAAAACCAGAGCCCCCCCTGTACGACGCGCCGTTCCTGAGCCCGAAAAAAAACCACCCCCTGCAAGGGATGATTCTTTAGGACCTTTTCCAGGTGGTCAGCGTGGTAGCGGGAGGTCCCCCGGACACGACACACGGTAAAAACGGTTTCTGGTTTTCCCAGGAGCTTCCTGGAAATCGCCTGTGTCTCAACCATAGGCTTCCTAGGAAAACCAGGTTCCGTTTTTGCCGTGCAAAAGTGTTTCCGTGTCCGTGGCACTCTCCAGGAGGTGACCAGCCCCTAACGACTGACACCCCAAATCTTGTTTTTTCCCTAAAACCACCAAAAATGTCAAAAACTGGGCCAAAGCAAGAAACACGATTGATTTTAACCGCCTGAATCGATTCCAGACGAAAAAACTGCACATCGTTGCTAAACAACGTTTTGGCAGGGGGTGGAAACCACTTACGCCCCTCACCCCTTTTGAAGGGGATGGGGAGCCGCCAGCGGGACCCCGTGTTCGCGGCACGATGGAGGGGTCCTTCAGGCAGCTCGACACCAAATTTGAAGTGATTCGGGTCATTCGTTCCCGACCGGGGCCCAAAAGACGTTAAATCGTGTCACTTTCAACCCCTAAGTTTGCACCCCTGATTCTCCGTAACCAGGAGGGGCACAACATCCGCTCAGGTGCGTCGAGGAGCGCACCCCTGGCGTTCCTGCGGCAATTCCTACAGCATTTCCAAACGCTGACCTCCCATTTACTGGCCATTCAGAAATGGTCTTGATTTGGGGTACGCACCGTTTCTACACCACAAGTGTGAACATTTTAGCATTCTATAAACGGTGTGCAGACCATTTTTAGCATTTCGACAGCGTTCCTACACCGATCGTGACCATTCGTAAGCCGAACCAAAATGCGCTGCGCTCGGCGTCCCCCATTGCTACACCTTCCTCACCGATCATGACCATTTGTAAGCCAACCCAAAAAAAACTGCATGCAACGTCCACCCGTTGCTACACCTTTCCCACGCCTTCCTACACCGTTCCTACACCGTTCCCCCGCAGTTCTCAGAGCGATCACGAGCCGCCCCCGGGGGGTTGAACCCCGCCCCGGGGGGCCGAGAGCGCGCACGCTACCCCCAACCCACCAGGCTTCCTTGCGACTGCTGGTCCAATGGCTCTCTTCAAGCACTGCGGGAGCTAGCGCTGTGGCCATTTCCAAAATGCTGTGGAAACGCTCTGGAAACGGTCACGAGGCCTTCGCATCCACGCCGTTCCGTCCCCTTCCTTTACCGTTCCTAGCCCTTCCCCACCGATCGCACACCGTTCGTGAAATGACCTCAGACCAAAGTCTCACAATTCCACAGCATTTGAACATTGGCATGCACAAAATTGTTCCCCGTTCTTTCAACGATCTGACTAAAGCGTTTCTTCGCCATTTGGCAATTGCTCTGGAATCGGCGTACAGACCTTTACTGCCCTTTGTAGCCCTTTCCGACTGTCACGGTTTCTACACCATTCCAAAATGGCCTGCAAATGCCGAGAATGGTGTAGAAACGCGTCGAATGCTCAAAGAACGGTCTCTACACCTTCCTAGCCCTGCCAGGAACACCAGGGACGACCTTCCTTGACACGGGTGCAAACGCCGAAACCCCTGCGACCAACGAGTCAGCCGCCAGAGCGCTCAGAAAATGAGTCGTGTCAGCGACGCGTCCGCGACGCTGCGAGACAGAACGGCGTAACCCAAAGAGAAACGGCTCGGAAATCGCCGACGGTGCTACAGAAACACCGGCCGGGCCGTCCACGGCACTCAGTCATAACCACAGAAACGACAACAATGAAAATTGGACACTTTCCGTTCAAGACAGCCGAGTGGCTGCCTACCGCCCAGGCGGAGCGGCGGCCGCTCTCGGACTGGACGCTGAGTGCGACTCATTTTCTGAGCGCTCTGGCGGCTGACTCGTTGGTCGCAGGGGGGACATTCCACGTGAATCCAACGACGGTTCGGAATCGAGGTCCTCGGATTTCGACCTAAGTGGTATCAATCGATTCAGTATCGGCCCCTGACTCACCATGTTAATTATTTTGAAAAAATTTTGAACGGTTTAGTTTTTGCACCAGTTTTATGGTTTTATAAGTTTAAAAATAGTAAAAACAAAAATATTTTTTCAAAATTTTTTGTAGGTGTTCTTGAGGGTTTAGGAATGTGGGAAAAGCATTAAAAGTTGTTTGAGAACCATCTGGGAGGTTTTAAGGGTAGTGAAAATGGTGAATTTTGGTGAAAATTTGACAAATTTCACCGTTCTGAAAATACGTCATCATGGATTTTGGCCAAACTTTTTTTTTCTTTTCCTCTACTATTGGTGCATACTCCCTTAAGAGGGTTTGGATGGCCCGCCACAATTTTTTCTTCTGGAGCCTATAACATGTCTAATTGCGGCATATTTTTCCCTTTAATTGACTGTTTTTTTTTGTCGTTTCTCTCATACGCTTACTTGGTCGACCATGCAGATCACTCAAAGTAAGGATATCAGGGCCCAACACAACTCCTGATAGCTAGCTCTTCTATTTGCAGACTTTTAGGGACCAATGCAACCATTATTGGCTGAGCGATAGCGAAGCCTGTTACTCCAGTGGGGTTGAAAAGTTTTGTCTGTCTGTCGGTCTGTCTGTCTGTCGGTCTGTCTGTCGGTCTGTCTGTCCGCACTACTACTCCTGAACGGCTCGGCCGATCTCGGTGAGATTTTGCACACTTCTTGGGTATGTCCTTGGCTCGGCACACGCGAAATTTCACCATCCTAGCTCAACTGGTTTTCAGTTTTTATAGGCGAAAAACACCTAAAAACGGCGAAAAATAGAGATTTCTGCAGATAGACCACTTCTGTCTTGGAGAAAGGGGGGTCTGGGGGGCGGAGCCCCCCCGCCTTGACAAGTTAAAAAGTGACAAGGGTAAAGATCGTGTTACCTGTAGATAAAACAACTCTATTTACAATGTAGGGGGGTCTGGGGGGCGGACCCCCCCAGCATTCAACAATTTAAAAAAATAACCGACAACGGAAAAGCCATTGCCTGCCGCAGGCAGGCTAGCGCCGCACCCCAAGGTAGGTACGCCAGGCGTGGATTGGAGGAACAGGCAGCGAGACATCGCGAAGCCTGTTACGACAAGACGCGGTCTGGCGTAAACCTACCTTGTTTTATTTTGAGCACATTTTCACTCATAGATCTCGACTAACCTGAGACATGGAGTTTCGAAGTGGACTTTATGCAGTACAGCACATGTTTCAACTTGATTACTCTTTCCATTAACAATTTCTGAATCTTGCCACCCTTAAATAGTGAGTTGTCACTAAACTTTTGTCCACTTCATAACTCCATGTCTCAGGTTAGTCGAGATCTATGAGTGAAAATGTGCTCAAAATAAAAAAAATGTTTAAAGTATCTATGATAATGATTTCTGGGGCCCTAAAAGTCTGCATATAGAAGAGCTAGCTATCAGGAGTTGTGTTGGGCCCCGATATCCTTACTTTTGGGGATCTGCATGGTCGACCAAATAAGCGTATGAGAGAAACGACAAAAAAAAAAGTCAATTAAAGGGAAAAATATGCCGCAATTAGACATGTTATAGGCTCCAGAAGAAAAAATTGTGGCGGGCCATCCAAACCCTCTTAAGGGAGTATGCACCAATAGTAGAGGAAAAGAAAAAAAAAGTTTGGCCAAAATACATGATGACGTATTTTCAGAACGGTGAAATTTGTCAAATTTTCACCAAAATTCACCATTTTCACTACCCTTAAAACCTCCCAGATGGTTCTCAAACAACTTTTAATGCTTTTCCCACATTCCTAAACCCTCAAGAACACCTACAAAAAATTTTGAAAAAATATTTTTGTTTTTACTAATTTTAAAATTATAAAACCATAAAACTGGTGCAAAAACTAAACCGTTCAAATTTTTTTCAAAATAATTAACATGGTGAGTCAGGGGCCGATACTGAATCGATTGATACCACTTAGGTCGAAATCCGAGGACCTCGATTCCAAACCGTCGTTGGATTCACGTGGAATGTCCCAGGGGTTGCGGCGTTTGCACCCTTGTCAAGGAAGGTCGTGCGCTCCTTGGCGCACCTGAGCGGATGTTGTGCCCCTCCTGGTTCCGGAAAATCAGGGGTGCAAACTTAGGGGTTGAAAGCGACACGATTTAACGTCTTTTGGGCCCCGGTCGGGAACGAATGACCCGAATCACTTCAAATTTGGTGTCGAGCTGCCTGAAGGACCCCTCCGTCGTGCCGCGAACACGGGGTCCCGCTGGCGGCCCCCCGTCCCCTTCAAAAGGGGTGAGGGGCGTAAGTGGTTTCCACCCCCTGCCAAAACGTTGTTTAGCAACGATGTGCAGTTTTTTCATCTGGAATCGATTCAGGCGGTTAAAATCAATCGTGTTTCTTGCTTTTGCGCCCAGTTTTTGACATTTTTGGTGGTTTTAGGGAAAAACAAGATTTGGAGTGTCAGTCGTTAGGGGCTGGACACCCCCTGGAGAGTGCCACGGACACGGAAACACTTTTGTCGTGTCCGGGGGACCTCCCGCTACCACGCTGACCACCTCGAAAAGGTCCTAAAGAATCATCCCTTGCAGGGGGTGGTTTTTTTTCGGGCTCGGGAACGGCGCGTCGTACAGGGGTGGCTCTGGTTTTAATCGAAAGGGGACGTCAAAACGAGTCGAGTCACCAAGTTTGAACCCTCTGAAACAACGGGAAGGCCATTTTGAACCTTACAAAAGTGTCAAAATTTGACACTGTTTTACGGGAGGGGTGGAAAAAGACGCAAAGGGGTAGGTTTCGTTTTTGAAACTTTGGGGATGTTTACCCAACACTTTGGCCCACCTCTCCTCAAAATTTCAAGTTTCTAGCTCAATTCTAGCAAGAGTTATAAGAAAAGGAAAAAGTGGGGCTTAAATTTTGACGGCCAGTGTACTCAAATGCCACACCAATGCGATTCCTTCAGTCGAGTAACATTCCATTGCCAGCATTGAATCGCTTAATTAGCTACTCGTCTGCTTGACTCACTATTCGATACATCTTTTTCTTCAAACTTATGAATTCACAAATTTATTAGTTATATTTGAGAAGCCTTTTGTCATTCTTTCATTTAAAACCAGTGAATTAAACAATATAGACTGGAATATGTAATCATAGTTTTTATTAAGTGACTCAGTTTAGGGCAGGCTGATCTGAAGCATTCGACAGAGAACAAGTTTTGTCAAATTCAGTGAATCGTCTCATGAAGTCAAATGCAGAGGCCACTTGTTGCTCAATACGCCAACTTAATTAACCTTCTTCATGCCTCGTGATATTTTATCTTTAGAGTAAAAGAATACAGTATAGTATTAACATTGGGCTTACATTCAGAAAGCCAGCTTTTAAATCATTACTAATACTTGGTTCCAGTTGTCGGACACAAGCTTTGGTGAAGTGAAAGGAATCGTCCCATTAAAAGCAATTACCAAGTCACCCACCGCTCAAAACCTGAACCGTCTCATTGAACCCAATATCAGTTCAAAATCTGTTAGCACTAAATATATGGATTATTTATTGCACAAAATACATCTATTTATGGATTCTTTTAATCAAAAGATATAAGTTCTAGAATATTTATGTTAGCTTGCAGCATTGCAATAGAGTGTCATTTCCCCGAGACAAACCAAGACAATTAACATGTCTTCTAATTTCAACAGAAGTTATTCATGCATTTACCTGATTTGATTTACTATGAAATTTAAAACTTAGGATAGTATCAGAGAGAATAAAATCAGTAGATGCAGACAAAGGCAAAGAAAACATTCTATTTACAATCCACAACTACACTCAGTGCACTGACCTGTTCCCCTGTGACGGGGGAGGGGGAAGAGGGGAACGAAACACGTAAACCATTCTCACATTTAGTTTCCGTATTTTCCTCTGTTGACACCCCGAAAGGGTTTCAATCATTCTAGAATGTTAAAAAACTATCTCAGTACCTATTTGGGAACCCCTTTGCTCTTTAGTTTGTTGATTTGCATAAGTGCCGTCCTGTCTTGCAGACGGCTTGCAAGCGCGGCAGCCGGTTTGAGAAATTGGTCAGCCACACGCTGCTACCAACCTAAACACGCTAATTACCTAGTTCAAAATGATGTTTTGAATATTTCAAACGATGATAATTGTTAATCTGAGATAAACTCCCCCTGTAGGATGTTTAGGTGACATCAGGTGTGAAATTTGGATACTATTCGTTCAGTAGTTGCTGAGAAACGTGAGTGATTACATACAGAGAGACAGACAGACAGACGCACGACCAGTCACTTTTCGGAGCGCCCAAACACGGCAAGGGCTTCGCTATCGCTCAGCCAACAAGGTTTCCAACGGGTTTAACTGGGTGATGAAAAGAGTTATCTCAATGCTAAAAACATGCTCTTTTAAATCTCAGATCACCCATAAATCATTTCCGTCTCTGCTCTGTTGCCTAAGCCACATCTTGCAAGTTTTGAAACGATCATTTTTAGCCATTAGTTTGCATAGTCACAGCTTGTCAATTTGATGGGCTCAAGCCAAACCCCTTCCACTAAATCAAGCAATCACTATAGATAAATTCTCAACACACCACATTAAAGCAATCCTCCAATTGAGGCTGCAGTCAAAACAGTGTGGAATCACTATCACCACTAACCTGTTTAGTAAGTGTGATGACACCACAAGCCAGACTTAAATCATCTCGATGACGCTTTGACAAGCCCCGGCGTTCAGACGGGTCGACATCGTGACTCTCGCCGCTCAGTTATCCAAGGCGATGTCATCGAATCCATCGAAGTATAACTTGAAATATCCGTGCAAAGATTTGGGTAAAAACTCCTCACAGCCAAAACACCAGCCATTTTGTGTTTGAAAAAGGAAGTAAACAAATGTCACCGCCCGCTAAGAACATTCCAATGGCTACCACCTGTTGCTTCAACCACCAAAATTTAAAATTTCACCGAGTCAGAAAACTTTTTTGACAGAAATGAAGAAGTATTAACGAAATCAAGTTAAAAGTTTATCAGTTTCGCAACTGCCTTCGAAACTTCGCTGTTGTGGGAATCATTTCCTTTGGTTTCTTTGTTATGTCAGCGTTGGTATGCGTAGCACTTGCAGCCCGCGCCAGCAACAACGACAACAACCATAGGGGGAAGCCTGAAGCTGGTTGAAACATTTTAGCTTCCATAAATTCACTAGAATGTTTTGACCTTTCATTTGCAATGCTGTGGTCTGTGTTTCTGAACGTTGGGCGCTGTTTCCTGAACGTTTAGCTACTACCTTTGACATGGCGGAAAACGTGAGGTAACTCGTAAGTCATGTGTTCTGGACATGAATTTCTAATATAAATATGCTTTGTTTCCGTCATAGTTCGGCTTATTGGCTAAGCGAAAGCGAAGCCTGTTACTCCAGTGGGGTTAAAAAGTTTTGTCTGTCTGTCGGTCTGTCTGTCTGTCGGTCTGTCTGTCTGTCGGTCTGTCTGTCCGCACTACTCCTCCTGAACGGCTCGGCCGATCTCGGTGAGATTTTGCACACTTCTTGGGTATGTCCTTGGCTCGGCACACGCGAAATTTCACCATCCTAGCTCAACTGGTTCAGTTTTTATAGGCGAAAAACATCTAAAAAACGGCGAAAAATAGAGATTTCTGCAGATAGACCACTTCTGTCTTGGAGAAAGGGGGGTCTGGGGGGCGGAGCCCCCCAGCCTCGACAAGTTAAAAAGTGACAAGGGTCAAGATCGTGTTATCTGTAGATAAAACAACTCTATTTACAATGTAGGGGGGTCTGGGGGGCGGAGCCCCCCAGCATTCAACAAGTTAAAAAATAACCGACAACGGACGGCTCATTGCCTGCCGCAGGCAGGCTAGCGCCGCAGGCCAAGGTAGGTACGCCAGGCGTGGATTGGAGGAACAGGCAGCGAGACATCGCGAAGCCTGTTACGACAAGACGCGGTCTGGCGTAAACCTACCTTGTATTCTAGAACAGGCTGCAGCGAAACTTCTATCTGACATAAAAAGTAACTTCAAGACAACCCAGAAGGCCGTTGATGAAATTGTACAGGGCATAGATGATCTGATGAACATTTACTTGGACGTTTTAAAGGTACAACGTATTGTGAACGAGGGGTGAATCACTCGGCGTTCTGGTGTACACATGAGTACATGAGTACGGGTGAGTACACCTTGCTTTACTCATAAATTTCACAATTTTAAGCGCTTTAAGGCTTTATTTAGCGTTTTTAACGGCAGTCGACGTCAAATCAGTCGAAAAACTAGAGAATTTCACCTTTTTGAAACTTGTGAGTACACTGAGTACGGGCAAATTTGTACACATGAGTACACTAGTGATTCACCCGTCGATTGTGAATCCATTCTTAAAATCAACGATATTTTGAATATTTTACTGACCATATTTTTTGGCTCCATTCCTGTAAAATCATGGTATTTTTATTCTATCTAACCCACATATGTTTGAAATTTCTTTGTTTGTTATGTTTTTAGGAGAACTTTGTTCAGACAGCGTATGGGCAAGCAGTTTCCCACGATGATGTTCTTTCTTTTCTTGAGAGTTTTAAAGGACAGTAAATTTTTGAAGGAGTTGGTACGCAGACTGAATTGGAGACCTACCTTAAGCATTCAAGCGGAGGGAGTAATGTTGAGTTAGATCAAGTTGTCCTGGAGTATAGGGAAGTTTTGAACAAGCAAGGAATACCTCGTAGAGTTCCTTTAAAATATGGCTATGTGATACCATTTCTTCCTCAATTGGAACAACTTCTCAATTGCAAGGATGTGCTGGAATGTGTTGACAATCCTTTACCTCTTGATGATGAACTTTATCGAACAGTGACTGATGGCCTTCTTTGTAAATATCATCAAGTAACAATGGAACATGGTCCACAAACTTTATGCTTTATCATCCATGTCGACGATGTTGAACCATGTCATGCCTTGAAATCCAAAACTGGTAAGCATAATGTAAGAATGTTTTATTGGATTTTAGGCAATATTCATCCTGATAAAAGATCTTCACTGAAGGCCATTAATCTTCTTGCAATAGTGAAGGTAAAAGTTGTAAAAGAATTTGGAAATGACCACTTCCTTGAGGACTTTGTTGAGGGTATGAAGAAATTGGGCACAGAAGGAGTAGTCTTCAACATACAAGGTGTTCCAAGAAGATTTCATGGGTTTCTGCTGTTTGCCTCTGCAGACAATCCGGCTGCTGCCAATCTTGGTGGTTTCAAGGAGACTATGGCTGCTCTGAGACCATGCCGTATGTGCATGGTCAAGTCTATTGATTTAAATAACAGCTTTTCGGAGAATTCTGATCTCTTGAGGAAGTTAGAGGAACATAATGAACATGTGAGGCAAGTACTTTCATTTCAGGGTAAAAGGACAAGAAGATCAGTACGTCATGTGCGTGTTGTGAACATAAATGTTGATGATGAGATTGAAGAAGCCTGTGACATTGATGTGGCCGATGAAAAATATCTGGACCACTGGCATCCTTCAACAAACTTTGGTGTGAATGGCAAAAGCATTCTCTCTGATTGTCTAGGGTTTGATGTGACAAAATGCGTCGCTCAGGATATCATGCATGTGCTGGCTGAAGGTGTGGTCGAAGTGCTTTGTCGTCGTATTTTGAAAGATCTGTGTTTCCCTCCTCAACGTCAAGGGCGGAGAGTGACACCACTTTTATCGCTGGACTTTGTCAACAAATTAATACAGAGCAAGTGCGATTTAGGACATTATGAGACAAGTAGGCCTTCTGTAATTGAAGCTTCTCATATGAATGGAAAGAAACTTAGACAAAGTGCCTCTCAAATGATGAACCCTGAAGTCGGAAAAAAGGCCAATTTTATGTGGTTTGCACGAAAACGTAGTTTTAGAGTACACCTAGGGTCCTCGAACCGGCAAAATCGGATTCCTTGTCCAAAATTACGCTTAGAGAACTTTGACACACTCATCTATCTCATTTATTACCCGATCTGTGACAAGTCTTCACATTTACCGCAATTCTACTTAAAGTAAATGCCTTACGTCATTGCAAAACTTTAGAAAGCTGCCATTTCCAAACTACTTGAGCTACAGCGGTGAAATTTCACACCAACTCTGACATCACTTGGGACAATATTTAGACTGAATATGGGGCGGAGACGGTCACGCGAAAGGTGGCTTATCTGATCTAAAACTTCCCAGAAATGACGGTTTTTCAATTTTTGCAGCGCCACTGCTTTTCACGCGGCGTACACAAACTTTTTATCTCGTAGTATGATAGATTGGTCCTTTATCTATAAAATCCACTCATCGGATTGGCGAAAATCGATGCCGAGCACCAAAACCCCAAGAAAAGTAAAAGCCACTACAAAACCTGAAAAACAGTCATAACATCTGTTTGGGTTGTCCTATCAACAAACGGGCACCGGATTCGTGTTCCTCGCGTGATTTTACATAAGATACCCACATTTTGAGCTCAATCGAGTGCATAGAGGCCTCAGAAAGGTGATTTTTCAATTTTGGCCATATAATGTGAAAAGTTGTCAGAGAAAACGAAAATTGCCCATAGAATCTGAACGGTGCATATTTCGGCCCACCAAAAAAATTTGTGGCCTTTCTTAGACCCACAAGGACTACCTTTGACCAAAAAATGGAGGAAATCGGCATCGGTCGTGTTCCACGATCGGACTTCTTAAAAAAAAATGCCTCCTAATAATTCGAGTGGTACATTCATTCGTGCCAGGGCGGCGCATGATGCGTCTATCCCTGCTGGAGCAAAGTTTTTTCTCGCTCTCGTGAGGTCTGAGATGGAATCGATCAAGTTCGAATGTGGTATGACTGAATGATCAATACTGAGAGTGCCATTCGTGTCCCACGTGACCGGGAGTGATTTGACTCAAATAATCGTAAATTCGCAGGGGCGTGACTTTTATACGTTTTCGGTATGGCTGCAGCCAGCTGGTCTCGGACGGCCGCTGGCCGAGTGCCACCGGCATCATCTGGCTTTGTCTCAATTTCAAGAGCCAGTGGCCCGAGTTCTTCGGCAAAATGCAAATAACGAGACAGGGCCTCACTGTAATATTTCCATTTTTCTGAATCATTGGCATACTTTTTATTCAAAATGTCTTTCATTTCGGCGTCCAGATTTTGTGACTGAGGCGTCAGGGAGGGGGTGTCATGTAGCCGTGCCACAGTTTATTGTGGTACAAGAATCATTTTTTTAACATGAATCATGATCGAAAGAGCATAGGCGAACCGGTACGGCCGACAAAAGAAGGGGGAGGAAAGCACCGCCTTTCTGTGTTAAGTACTTCCTCTTACCGTGCCAGCCCTCCCCTCGCTGCGCCAAGCGGCGAAATTGGTTTCTGTACTTTTTAAGTTGGGCTTTTTGGGTCGCAGAGAGAGCGATGTTCCCTGAGAGTAAATTATCGGCAATTTCGCAGAGCGAAAAAATGAGCGCTTTAGCGGCGTGTTGTAAGATTGCCTTACGAAGCTTTGGCTTTGCTGACTTTAGGACTTCAAGTAGCGCTTTGTGCGTGTGTGCACGTGGAGCCATTATCGGAAAATGATCAAGAGTGGACCTAACATCTCTCTTTTATACTTATTTTTCGGAATGTATATGACAGTAGACTCCCCGGGAAAAAGGAGTGTGCGCATTCGCAAGTGATCTCTTTGTTTGGGGTGAAAATCGAACAGAATGTAAGTGTGGCCCACTTTAGTAGCGTCTTCGTATGCCTCATGCAAGGCACGCCAGTTAGTGGGGTCGACTTGAAGGCAGAACGTTCGAATTTGGGCTAAATCTCGCGAGGTTTTGAACAGAACAATGTAATGCGAGTTAAGACTGATTTGTCGCATGCCATCGGGGAACAAACACTGACTCAAAAAGAAAACGGACAGATTCCGATGGCTTGATCCCTTGATGTAAAATTTGAGTAATTCTTTGTTGTGGTGTTTAAGTTCTTCCATAAAATCATCTATGATCAGTAATTTAGGCCCTTCCCCCGAAGGAAAGTCATTCAGAATGGGAAGTTCTTGTCTGAAATCAACGACTGTTCGTAGATCATCATACATACTTTGCCATTCTGAGTAAAAATAAATTATTTTTTCAAAAGCTGTGCTGAACATAGCCTCTCTGTTTTCAATCAATTTCTTCATGAAGAACGTTTTCCCAGCGCCTGTTCCACCCACTATGAGGGCCGTGCATGGATGTTGAAAGGACAAGTCCATTGTTGCAGTGAGAATGAGAGAGACGGCAAGGGGGCCCTCTCTTTTATACCATTCTTGGCTCAGCGCGGCGCGGCGCGGCGCAGCGCGCCGCGGCCACCGCCCGCCTGTTTTACTGTTCAGCTTCTAGTGCTGCCAAATAGTACTCCAACCACAAACCGAGGCGGCGCGCGTTCTTGGCAGCACACTCATAGTATGGTGTTGTGGTGTGAATGATGTTGCGACAACGCGCCGACAGGACAGGGAGTTTGGATGGTGGAGGTACTTTGTAGTGTATTAGATCTTTCACGGTTTTGCCAGGGAGTAAGGATCTAAGCAACTTTGCTTTATCATCTCCCTTGACGTAGAGTACTGCAAATGGCGCAGTGAGACACTCCAGCGTGCTTATCAGCGTGGAGTATGGACGTTCGCCTTCATCCCATTCCAGGCCATGTTTATTGAATGTCAGATCTTCATTCTGCTGTCTCACTGATTTTTTCAGTGATTTGGCAGTGTAGGGCGGCCCAAAAGTGGTCGTGGCAATGAACTCGCCATTTTTTTTGCGCTTTGAATATTGAAAACTCTTTGACTAGGTAAGCTCCTTTTTGGCCCGCCCTTCTATTCAAAAAATAGGGGGAGGGCCTATGCATTTGCCTTTGTGTCTGTGTGTTGTTGTTGTTGTTGTTGTTGGCGTCTGTGTACAAGGAAGGAGTTGAGCTAGAGTAACCAGATTTGGAGGGTACTTCAGGAGTACCGTCCAAACAAATAATCCGGTGGTGCAAATCCCGTCCGGGTCGCACAAGGGCTGCTGCAGGTGCATCATGGTTTACATGAGCGGGAGGGGGATTTCCGCCATTACTGGTGCTAGCAGGGCACATAGGGGTATTTTTGGAATCGGGGCGACGAGACAAGATGAATGGACCTGGTCCCGACCCCATCGGCGGTTTTACAAGTTGGCCAGATCAGGATCTTCAAAAAAGGGGGTCGACCGACTAAAAAAATTTATTGTAGATTTCGATTGGTCTCAGCAAGAGGGGCGTTCCACGTCAAACCATCATGGTCCAAAACGTACTTGCTCAGATCCGGCCCTTAATTTTTTATCTGGTAGTGTACCACCCAAAGACCACTCTCATAAATTTTTTTGTAAATAAATTCAGAACTTTGGCCGCAGTAATTTTTTGAAACTTCCAAAAAAAAATATAAATTTTTTTTTCAGTTTTTTTTTAAATTGTGTATCTAGGTGCTCAAATGGGTTGAAAACAGTAAAGGGCAACATAAAATAGTGGGAAAAAAAATTGGGACCCCAGCCCTTACCAGAAACAAAGTTTACGATAAAAAAAAACACGGTTTCTTGAATTCCCAAAATACGCCGTCTCACTTTTGGACCATATTGGCATCAAAGGACCCCAATGGGGTACTCTAACTGTCACTAAAAAATTAGGGACGGCAATCCATAAACACCAGAGATATTGTCAAAAAACTCTAAAAGTTATCGAAGGTTATCGAAGCTTTTTCCCTCAAAATTGTCAAAATGGGACCTATATTGGTTCCGCTGAGGCACTGTGCATTGAAATACTATTCAATTGTCCGTCTTAACACCATGGAAGATGTGAGAGAGGTGAAGGTCAGCATTACAAGAGTTTTGGAATTATACGGCAATAAGTTTTTTTTACTTATAATAACCAAATGCGACAAAACGCATTGTTTGGCAGTCGCCAACTGAAGCTCATTGATTCGTGGGGACTTCATCCGGGCCATCTTCACCTTGACCATGCAACTGCTGGAGACTTAAAGGAAGAAAATGAAGATGACCCGGATGAAGTCCCCAGCAATCAATGAGCTTCAGTTGGCGACTGCCAAATAATGCATTTTGTCGCATTTGGTTATTATAATTAAAAAAAACTTATTGCCGTATAATTCCAAAACTCTTGTAATGCTGACCTTCACCTCTCTCACATCTTCCATGGTGTTAAGACAGACAATTGAATAGTATTTTAATGCACAGTGCCTCAGCGGAACCAATATAGGTCCCATTTTGACAATTTTGAGGGAAAAAGCTTCGATAACCTTCGATAACTTTTAGAGTTTTTTGACAATATCTCTGGTGTTTATGGATTGCCGTCCCTAATTTTTTAGTGACAGTTAGAGTACCCCATTGGGGTCCTTTGATGCCAATATGGTCCAAAAGTGAGACGGCGTATTTTGGGAATTCAAGAAACCGTGTTTTTTTTATCGTAAACTTTGTTTCTGGTAAGGGCTGGGGGTCCCAATTTTTTTTCCCACTATTTTATGTTGCCCTTTACTGTTTTCAACCCATTTGAGCACCTAGATACACAATTTAAAAAAAAAACTGAAAAAAAATATATATTTTTTTTGGAAGTTTCAAAAAATTACTGCGGCCAAAGTTCTGAATTTTTTTTCAAAAAAATTTATGAGAGTGCTCTTTGGGTGGTACACTACCAGATAAAAAATTGGGGGCCGGATCTGAGCAAGTACGTTTTGGACCATGATGGTTTGACGTGGAACGCCCCAAGACCTTTTCAACGAGGGGTCGGAAAGGGGGTCCAGGAGCCCGACTTCGTCTATTAGTCACATCAGGATCTTGAGAAAAGGGGGTCGACCGACTGAAAATTTTTACTTAAGTTTTGGATAGGTCTTGGCAAGACCTCTTCAACGAGGGGTTGGAAGGGGGGTCCAGGAGCCCGCCTTCATGAGTTATGGGAAAAAGTGCGACGGACTCGTTTTGCGCTCCTGCTGTGCCTCTATTGCAAGGAGTTGCAGTAGCATGGCAAATACGGGTATTTTCGGAATGAGGGCGAAGAGACAAATGAAATGGGCATATTCTTAGGACAGTTGGAGTAAAAAGTGTAAGGACTATTGCATATTGTGAATAGAAGGGCGGGCCTAAGTCACGATGGTACATCGATAACTTTGCTTTACCCGCTCACGGTGTGAGTGATGCGAGCGGGCCGAAGGCCCGGGCCTTCGACTGGCCAAGTTGGGCCTGATGCGAGGGCCGAAGGCCCGAGAAAAGGCCGCCGGCAGGCCAAGCTGGGCCGGCCCCCTGTCGAACCGAGTTGCTGGCGCAGCGAAGCGGAGCTGGCAACTCGGTTCGACGGAAGGGCGGGCCCTAGCTTGTTTTCCCTGCATCAGCTGCATGTCACACGTGGCATACTTCACGGCTGACATCGTGACACTGATGTCTGCACCTCTGCTCACAAGGGAACCTATTCAGGGGGTACACTCAGATTTCGACCAAACTTTTTTTTTCGAAAGAATAACATATAAGATTAAGAATGCACCCCAAAGTTGGTGCCAAGATACATGTCCACACCCCTCCTGACTTTTTTAAACCAAAAAAAGGGGTAAAATGGCCCATGTTTTTACATGCAACGAGCAGATTTTCGGTCGTAAATTGGGCAGTCGCACTAAATTTGTGCAAAATATGATAATATATGAAACAGATCAAAATTTTCTCTCATTTTCGTCACAAGGGGACCAAACATTGAAGGAAATGACAAAAAACTCGACTTCAAATTTTCCGATTCGATGTCCGAAAATGACCCATACACTGCAAAAAAGCTTATTTTACCCCTTTTTTAGGTTTTAGAAAATTGGTAAAGGGTGTAGATATATATCTTGGCACCAACTTTGAGGTGCATTCTTAATCTTATATGTTATTCTTACGAAAAAAAATTCCAATGCTATCGCATTGCACGGTGTTCCGGTTGTGGAAATCAATTTGGAGTCTGTCGTCTAAACGTAAATTACGTTAATTTTACCGTTGTTTACGTAACTTTGAATCCTACCGGTATTTTTACATCCCAAACCTGATTCAGTTAACACAATGGCCATCTCAGGCCATCTCGCGATCTCGCGACTTACAGTGCTCATGTTCGCCAAACGAAAGTCATCTGCGTTCCGAGTTTATATAATTTGTCAAACCAACCGTCGTGCTGATTACAGAATTGAGGAAAACATCACAAGAGAACCGCAACCTTTAAAAGCAAGCCAAACAATCCAACCTCAGCAACAATGGAGGGGCAGTTTCAATGCGCGACTACTCGTTTTTTCAGCCCCGCGATTTTCGAAAGGGCGCAGACGCCGACAAAATTGTTGCCAACCCCCGAAAATTAATTTATTGCGTCTTTTCTGCTACGAACTTTTTACTGACAGACTTCAAAGATGTTCCAATGGTGCGACACGGTGCAATGCGTTAGCATTGGCATTTTCGAATTTCACGGCGTTTCGATTTCTTTTTAACAGCGACTTTAAATTTTGACAGTTGGTACGATGGCACTGTGTCGTTGCCATGGAGACTTTTTTTCATGTTTTAACCATTTTCTTAGAACACAGGCGATTTTTTGTCACTTTGATGTGTCAGGATGCTTAGTTTTGGGGAGTAGCACATTTTGTCTTTGAAACGTTTCTGGAAAATGTGAAGGGATAAGGGTGCTTCATTGTTGCAAATTTATGTTTTTGTCGTTTACGTTAAATTCTTACGATAAATTTTCGAAATTTTCAGGAATTTTTATTTTTTTACGATAAGGAATAATTTGGCGGAAACCATTTTTAGATTGGCGTCGGCGGAAGAAAAAAATTTTTCCGTCCCGGGCAATAGGGGTCCTCCTTCGTCGGAACCCCTAAAAAAGTTCGGTCGAAATCTGAGTGTACCCCCTGAATAGGTTCCCTTGTCAGCGAGGCTTCATACTCTGGGCCTGGCCGCGGGGCCGGGCCGGGGGCGGGCCGCGGGGTAGCGCGGGGCCGGGCCGGGGGCGGGCCGGGAGGCGGCGCGGGGCCGGGCCGGGGGCGGGCCGGGAGGCGGCGCGGGGCCGGGCCGGGGGCGGGCCGGGAGGCGGCGCGGGGCCGGGCCGGGGGCGGGCCGGGAGGCGGCGCGGGGCTGGGCCGGGGGCGGGCCGGAAGGCGGCGCGGGGCCGGGCCGGGGGCGGGCCGGGAGGCGGCGCGGGGCCGGGCCGGGGGCGGGCCGCGGGGCAGCGCGGGGCCGGGCCGGAGGCGGGCCGGGAGGCGGCGCGGGGCCGGGCCGGGGGCGGGCCGGGGGGCGGCGCGAGCGGGGGCGGCGTGGCGGGGCGGCGCGTGGCGTGGCGGGTTGGCGTGGCGGCGCGTGGCGTGGCGGTCCGGGCGCGTTTTCAGTCTCGGCGCGACGAGAGCGCCGTCGCGTTAGGCAATGTGGCGTACGCGCATGCTCTGCGGGGCTGAGTGGTGGCCTAGCTGCCAGGCGCTGTCATTACTTCTCCCCTGGGGCCGGCTTGCAAACTCCCCCGCGCTCATTTGTTTGTCATTTTTTCAGTTTTTTTCGTTTTTTTTTTTGTCTTTTTTCTTTTAGTTCTACGCCACACTTTCTCTCACTCCATGAGTAAGTCCAGGGCTTCAAGGAGATCCTGGTCTTCCTCGTCTTCATCCCCGTAGGCGTTGAACCCGTGTGGTACGGTGCGTGCCACATCGACTCGTCGGCGTTTGACATTTTTGGCCTGCCAGAGTTTCCTAGCAGGTCGTGTCACCACTTCAAGTGGGAAGTCGGGCAATCTGTCTTGGAATGGGTATGTTAATATTCGATCGCTCTCCAAAGACCATAGATTTTAGCATGTCAAAAGTAACAAGTTTGTCGCATGAACTGTTTATGCTTATGCCCCGTACTTTAATACATACTTTGATATTTTTTGTGTCTCCACCGACAGCTACTTTGTAGCTGTAGTTCTTTGGTCCACCCGCCACAAATTCTGTAATAAATGATCCTTTTCCATACTCCTCTTCGATTTGATCAGTAAGGTCACCGAGATGATTTCCTAGTGGGGGTTCTGGTTCATTTTCTCTGCTTATAAAGCAGATACTGTCAGTGTCAAAATAAAGGGCTCTTTCCTGAACAATGTCAAGGTACTGATATAATTGTAACCGCCCATGACAGGTAGTGTAAGCAGCATGAAGGAGGCATGAAGTAGGTAGCGATTCCTCGCCGTCTTCAACAGGTTTCCAAGCAACCTGAAGACAATCCTCACTGAGAGGAATGAGACTTTGAACAGTCTTTGTTGGGTCAGAAACAAGACCCATGAGTTCCTCATAGTTGTAAATAAGAACTGTTTTTGTTCTCAAAGTCTTCTCCCCGAATTTTCCCCAAAAACTGTTTAGAATGAGTTTAGAGAGAGTACGAAGAGCAGGATTTTTCTCAACCTTTGATGCGTCAACGGAGATACCGTCATGATTCCGGACATCTTCTATGTATTGTTTTTTCTTTTCCTCTGAGTCACAATGCGGCGGCCAACCGCTTGCCTGTATTTTCAGCCCCATAAAGCAGCGTACATAGGCTGAAAGAAGACCATCCTTACCCGTTGCTGGATCATATTGCATGGTTTCAGAGTAATTGTAAAGTTCATGCAGAGAAATTATTTTATATCCTTTCTGCACAGCCATTTTAATTTCTGGGGAACACCATGTGCCAGTAAGTTTGCGATCGTCTGGTTCTTCATGACGACAAAGCTCTTGACTGTCCTCCTCTACGCAACTGCGGCATAGAGGAAACATGAGTCTTCCTTTGGCTTTGTAGCCAAGGACAGGAAGATAGAGGTCACGCGGAGGCAGTATGGTTATTTTCGCAACCTCATTCCATTGATCAAGAGGGGGTACATTAGGGTCACCTTCCAGATAAATGGTGGGGTGTCCAAGACAGTAAATAGATCTAAGATTGGCGTTTGGATATTCGCTGGAAACATCGTAGAGCTTAATTTTCTCCCCCTTGTCAAGGTCAGCCTTGTGATACCAACGGAGTGCACTCGTGCGCCCACCTGATAGAGCGTCTCTGAGTCGAAGGGGGGTGCTTCGGGTCGTAGGGTGCCGCTCAAAGTAGGCTTTGACCTCAGGATTGTTGACGAGATCAGACTGAAATTCACATTCCCATTTCTCAATAACTGTGTAGCCATCCGCGCGTAACAGTGCAGTGATGCGCTTGGTTCGTTCCAAACGGTTTTCCGTTCCATTCATTGGAGGCGGATAATGTTTCAGACACTGATGCCAGTAATCGCCCATAAACTGATACACAATTTTTTCCACCCGTCCATCTGCATGAGTCTCTTCTAGGTATCCGTCTACAGGGCGTCCCCGTATGACCATCTCTCTTCCAGTATAGATAGTTTGAATTTTTCTTCCAATCCTGTGACTCTCGTAGTCGAGCCATTGCAGCGCCAAGTGGCTCTGCTTACCCCGTCCGTGATAGCCGCCCGCAGGCACGATGCCAATTTTACCTTCCTGCAAAAAGTTCCTCCTGAAAGACGCCATACACGAGCTTGATAATGTTAAGCAAGACTCCATTGCGTCAAACCCGGCATACTGCTTGAAAAGCGCCCTGAATGTTCGGCACGCCTGTCTTAAAATAGTGACATCACTTTCGCAATATTTCACGATATCGCGCCTAAAATTGAATACATATCCGACACCTGTTTGTCATACCATTCATTGAACGCGTCCACTGCACTTGACTTCATTCCAGATAAACAGTACATTTCCTTATCAGGAAGTGGCCCTACGTAGGCCCTACGCCGTTGTGAGGAAGTTTTAAGGTTTTGTGGAGTTCAAAACACTCTGGGCCGGCAAATTGGTGTCCACAGTCACTACAGCGCCGCAGGGGGACGAGGGGATCATCATGTTGAACTGGACCATAACAGCGCCAGCAAGATCCTTCACATCGATGGTCACCTGCGTTCTCATAAAAATGAACGCACTTTTGACACTCAAATCGCCTTACAAATGCTTGAAAAGGGAAAAGTATGGCATAAAAGTGTGCTTTATGCAATAATAAATAAATGTTCTTACGCCCCTCGACGTATTCCCCTTTAAATACACAATCATTACCTTTTTTGTCGGTGAACACACAAATTCTATAGTCAGTCAGTGCGTCCTGCAACCGCCGTACTTCGTCCAATCCACACACTTGTTGAGGGTCAATTTGTGCGAGTGCACATAGAGCATGAGCTTCTTTTCTCTGAGGAACCGAATTAGGAAGCTTCATTTTGTAAAAGGCATTTTTATGCATATCAAGCTTTGCCTTACAAGGGAACCTATTCAGGGGGTACACTCAGATTTCGACCGAACTTTTTTTTTCGTAAGAATAACATATAAGATTAAGAATGCACCTCAAAGTTGGTGCCAAGATATATATCTGCACCCTTTACCAATTTTCTAAAACCTAAAAAAGGGGTAAAATAAGCTTTTTTGCAGTGTATGGGTCATTTTCGGACATCGAATCGGAAAATTTGAAGTCGAGTTTTTTGTCATTTCCTTCAATGTTTGGTCCCCTTGTGACGAAAATGAGAGAAAATTTTGGTCTGTTTCATATATTATCATATTTTGCACAAATTTAGTGCGACTGCCCAATTTACGACCGAAAATCTGCTCGTTGCATGTAAAAACATGGGCCATTTTACCCCTTTTTTTGGTTTAAAAAAGTCAGGAGGGGTGTGGACATGTATCTTGGCACCAACTTTGGGGTGCATTCTTAATCTTATATGTTATTCTTTCGAAAAAAAAAGTTTGGTCGAAATCTGAGTGTACCCCCTGAATAGGTTCCCTTGTTAGCAACGGCAACACTGCGGGTAAGGCAAATGGAATCATTTACATTGTCTGGTGCATAAATTTGCTTCTCACGAACTTTTCTCTCTACCCATTGGTCCAAAGACTCATTGACAACGCGATTAGTACGTCGACCTCCTGCCTCTGGCAAGGGCACATGAATGTAGGACACTCTTAGTTGACCTTCAACCAGAAAGGCCTGATTAGAGTTCAGAACCCTGGACAATTTGTCTAACACGACGCGACCGTTTAACTGATCAGTGCGTCTCATGGAAAACCATATAGGATTCTCAGTGTTTAGTGCGTTCTGCACTTCAAGGATCACTCTGTCTTGGTCGTTGGCGTTCACAGCTTCGCGTTGCCTGGCAATCATGGTGTCAAAAAGAGAGACCATTAACTCTTCCGTCGGTAAAGTGTTGCCTAGACCAGACACTTGCATCACCTCCTCTCGGAAGGTGCCGTTGAAAACGCTCAGGTGCCTCCCCCTGGTCTCGAGCACCTCCAACGGGGGGTTGCGGGGGCTGCAGTGGGTGGGTTCCGGCGAGCGGCTGCGCGAACGGTCGCGTTTTCCACCCCGGCGGGGCGCCTGATGGGTAGGCAACCCTTCCTGCGCGGGTGATGTGCGGGCCGACGGCGTGGTGTCGCGGCGCGGGAGGGGCGGGGCGCCGCGTCGCCGCGGTGCTTGCGGCCGCCGCCGACCATGGCCAAGGCCAGGTCCCTGACCAACTCGGCCTGAGTGTCGAGGCCGTCCTGCTCAATGCAGTCGGCTGCATAGCCAGCCTCCAGGAAGGGGATGACGCGAGGGTCAGCCCTTTTCTCCGGCGTGGCTTCGAACAAGGCCAACAAGGCTACGGAGTAGGCCTCGGCGAGTAGCTCTGTGCTGTAGAAGCACCCACCGTCCCATTCCTCCAGGATGTCCAGGAGAGTGGACATTGTCTTGATAAAGACAGTTTTTCTTCTTAGGCTGCGACTCTTCTTAGCGGCGACGGCTTCTGCAGGGACTTCGTGGCACGGCGACACTCGGTGAATAACTGAGGAGACCTGGGGGCGGCGGCGCGCTTTTATCCGAGCGCCGTAGTACTCTATTTGAATTTAAGGGGGCGTGCGTGTCGTGCTCCAGTGCTCCAGCGAGCGCTACTGCGCATGCGCCAGTACCCTGGCGAAAATCGTAACAAGATTAGAGCGTTTGGAGTCGTTGCCAAAAGCGTTCAAAAGGCGTGTTAAAGACACCGTTTACGCTCTAAGATCGCCCTACAGAGTGTTCGCAGGGTGAAATTGTGATCACTTCGAGCGTTTTACGGAGCACTCTACAGAGCGTTGTCGGGTGTTTGTAGAGTGCTTCCACGCACCGCGTCTCCAGCTCCAAAAGCCCTATTGAGCGCATCGAAGCGCTCTGCAGAGTGCAATGTGAGTGTTGGGTACAGCCAGAACGCTCTGTAGAGCGTTCGAGGTGCGTGGCCACACGGCGACCCGCTGCTTCCCCCACCACTCCCCACCGCCCCGCGCCACGGAACCAGGCACGCCGCGCTCATAGGTTACAACCACTTCTTTCAATAAATTTTTAAAATTTTATCACAAGCGGCACGGATGCAAAAGCGGTAAAAGAAGCATCCAATTTTTTTTTTAATTTTAGCCTCATTTGGATCGTACGCCATGCGCCAGTTACCGTTTAGCTCGAGAGCGCGAACGCTTCCCCGAAACTAACCGCTATGGCTTTGGTGGGATTTGAACCCACGCCTTGTGCTCCTGATAGCCCGAGAGCGCGCACGCTACCCCGGAGCTACCAGGCTTCCTTGCTGGAATGCTGTGCGTGTGGCTCTCATATAGCACTGCACCGGCGGGGAACGGACGACAGCGTTTCAGAGCGCCTTGCGAACACTCTAGGTGACTTGGTGGGGGAGACGCGGCGTCACGCAGTGCCAGCGACTAAGTCCGAAACGACGGTTTACAGAACGCACCAGTACGCTGTGTGAACGCTCTGAGGAGCGTTCATGAGCCGTAATACAACACCCAGAGAGAACGCCCGTGAGAGCGCAGTGCAGCACACTCAGTACGCCCCGCAAACACCCTGCAGAGCGTACTTCAGGCGCATTGCAACGCTGCGCAACACGCCGACAAGAGCGCTCTACAGCACCGACACTACGCCCCAACAGCGCTCTGAAGAGCGATCGCTGAGTGCTTTCATGCGTTTTGGACAGAGCGGCGTTGTAAAGCGCCTTTGAAACGCCTCGAAACGCTCAGATGCGCTCCGCAAACGCCCCGATGCGCTCAAGAAACGCTTTATTGTCGTTACGATTTTCGCCAGGGTATTGTTCAATAGTTCCAAATTTGTACATGAGACGACGCCACTGTCGCGCCGTGCTCACATAAAAGCGCGCCCCCGATCCAGGACCGGCACAGTCTTACGTCACGCGTCGCCGAGTCAAGAAGTACCAGAAGCAGCAGCAAGAAGCAGTCCGAGTCGCAGCACAGAAGAAAACTGTCTTTGTCAAGACAATGTCTGCCCCGAAGCAGCAAGCCGTGAAGAGGGTGGCCAAGAAGAGCCTAAGCCTGAAGCCCCGCGCCAAGCGCCAAATCTTGGGGGACTTGGTGGCCGAGCTAGGCCTGGACGAGGAGAGTCGAACCTCCGTGGCCAACGAGGAGGGAAGTGCACTGGCTGCCCCTGGTGCCGGCGCCCCCAGTGGCGTCAAGCCCGGCGTAGTTGGAGTGCTCTCGGCCTCAGAGGAGAACGCGCCCAGCATGCGTCTGCTGGACTCCCTCGAGGTCCCCGTCGACGCGGCCGCCTCCGCGCCCGTCGACTTCATTGAGTTCCCGCTGGTGCGCGGCGAGCAGGCCCCTGAGGCCGTCGCCGAGGTGCCCAGTGGCGAGACCCCCCTCCCCCAGATCCCGGAGGACTTGCTCATGGACTTTGAACTGTCCTCGAGCCTCCCCCTTGCCCCACCCCCAACAGCCGTAGAGTCTTCAAGTTCAGACTTGTATGACTCCACTAGTGAGTCCTCTACCACTTCTGACTTGCTAGACCAGATGTGTAATGAGGCCTATAATCAAATGATGGCTAATGAGACTGTGGAGGAATTGGGACTAAATAACACCCCCACTGTCATGAAAATACATGTCAGTCTAAAAAATAATTCCAGTCCCTCAGAATTCCCCTTACAGTGCATCCCAAGAGATTTTGCACTCACTAAGAATGGTTCTAAAACTATTCGAGTTGGTTTAGATGTAGCCACTGATTTTTCCCCCTTTGTGATGTTCTTCGGTGAAACCAACAAACAGGGTAATCGAATTTACCATAGAATGAGTCCAGCCGAACTGAACATCATGATGTCCAGAGAAGTCCAGATGCATGTTTTAAATGCACTGGAAAAAAGAACTGAGCTAGAACCTCTTTCCTTTGGGGATATCACGCTTTCAATTAACAAAGATAAAACATTTATTACAGTGTGTGTTGAGAAAAAAGAATCTCCCATTAAAATTTTCCTTGCTCTCTCTACATGGAAGATGATTTACAACCTGAAAGAAAATATAGAGTACCATCTCATGAATTTGACGGAAATGTCAATCCTTGCCAGGTCTAACTTTGACCATATTATTTCCCACTGCAAGGAATACTGTATGAGGATTGGATACAAGACACCCCAGTCTATAGTACAAATGACTCGAGACCATTCAGATAATCTGATGGCTGGAGCAATGAGGAGTTACCTGTCTCCTTTCCCTATCTCTGTGAGATTAGATCTGATGTCTTATCATAAAGATTTCATCAAAGAAGCCATTTATCAGGCAATGAGAGAGGCTTAAAAAAGAGAAAATTCCTCCAAAAAATTTAAAAAAGACAAAAAAAAGGAATACAATAGTTGAAAATACAAAAAAGAAATATAAAACAAAACCCAAAAAAAAAAAAATGAAATGAAAGGAGTCTGATTTAAAAGCGCACGGAGTAGCAGGCAGGCCCTTTTCATAGAGCAATGATGACTGAAGGAAAACAATATGTTTTTCTCGGAGCTCTCTTTTAATACTTATTCAGACAGAAGCCTTCTCTCACTAAAACTATTCTTACAAATCTTACAGTGTAGTGTTCAAAAACTCCACTTATTTTCAATAATTCTTCACTCCCTTTAACAAAAAAGATACTGTGGACTCTAAATACCAATTGTGCTTTCATTTTCATAAGTGAAAACAGAAGGAGTCATAAGACAATCTTAGTGTACAAACATTTCAGTCACCTCAGCCGTTGGATTTTGGGCGGAGAAAGTGAGTGTCTCTATCTCTCAAAATTAAACCAAAAATTTTTTTAATTCATCAAAATGACTATCAGAGAAGCTTCTCCAATACATAAACTTTATTCAAAATCATTGGGGCACTCGACAAGTCAATACTGACTGTGCAGCTGCCCTGCGCACCTTTCCATATCTCTAGTGTCGAGTCAGCCATCAATAGGTTATGTTGTCCATATTTCATTGCTCAGAAATTAATTATTTCAAGAGTGTCACTCCACTAAAACATAACGAGAGGCTCATTCCCTTCCTATTCTTGCTGAGAGTCTATCACTCTAACTCAAAATAAGTTGCAAAAATAAAAAAAAATAGTTCTCTGAAGTAAAAGTAACAAAATGTCAACTTTTCTTCATAAATTCTACACTTCTTTAATGAAAAGATACTCTGGCCTCTAAATACCAAATGTGCTTAAGCTCAAATAGATGAAAACAGAAGGAGACAAGAGTCAATCTTACAGTACAAACAATTTAGTGTCTTGTTCCGTTGGAATAAGAGCCGATAAAGTGAGTGACTCTTTCACTCAAAATTAAGCCAAATTTTTTTAAAATCTCATCAAAATAATTATCAGAGAAGCTTCTCCACTACATAATCTCTATTGGAAATCAATGGGGCACTCAGCAAGTCAAAACTGACTGAGCAGCTCCTTGTGGCAAGATAACATTACCAAAACCGACTCACACACTATAAGGTTAAACTGCCCAACACAACATAGGTCAGAAATAAATTAATTCAAGAGTGTCACTCAACTAAAACATAACGAGAGGCCCATCCCCATCATAGTTATGATAAAAATTTATCACTCGGACTCAAAAGAAGTTTCGAATCATATAAAAAGTGAATGAATTGGTTCAACTCGAAGAGGCTCTCAGTTTCTGTCGCCAAAATAAAATGTAATAGAACCATCAACTTAGTGAAATCATCGTAGGCAAGGGACAAGTATTGAAGAAGAAAAAGATGACCGACACATTTTTCACTGATTATCAAAGTGTATTCAAATAAAACAGAAAGTGGTTGTACAAAAAAACTCGTAGCATAATTATATGACCTCATACAAAATAAAATAAAAAAACAAAAACCTGTACAGACCTAATACATAAAAAACAGATGTTCTTGTATAAAGTTAATCACTTCTTCTTTTCTTCTTCATCATCCTTCTTCTCCAATTTCTTCTTCAACTCCTCTTTTCTCTTCAGAATGGCAGCTTTTAATGCATCTTCCTCCTCCTTCTTTCTCATTCTTTCCTGCTCTCTTTTCTTTTTCTCAACCTGCTTGAGGGCTTCAGACAATTCTTCTTTAGTCTGAAAAGTTTTAAATCATGGCATTGATTTTCCTCTGAGAGGAGCTAAATAGAAAATGTTGTTTTCTCACTCACCACGTAAGAGCTCCTGAAAGGTAGAGAAGGCTTCTTTGGAAAAGAGTCCTTGCGTGAGGATTTCTTTTTCTTCCTCTTCTTTTCAGGGTCACTCAACGGGGGGTCCACTAGCATTGCTCGCTTCTCCTTTGACTCACTCACGGTTGGGTCCACCACCACTTTTGGTCCCAGACGATCCCAAACAGACTGCAAAAAAAATAAAAAAAATTAGAACAGATTTTTTTAAAACATTGATTTAAAAATTACGTTTTTTACACATCAAATTTAACTTACATCTGGTTTAACAACCAAAGAAGTATCAGGAGGGTCTAGAATCTCCCCTTCCTCCTCCTCTTCGTTTTCAACAGTCTCAGGCAAAGGTCGCGAAGGAGGTGAGGGGGGTCTCGTAGGAGGCGAGACCCTTGGATTCAGCTGAATCTCCCTCAATATGCGATTCTCATTAGCCTTTTAAAAACACACCAAAAAATGTAAGATTTCTTAAAAATTCAGTTTTTTAGGTCACTCGATTTTTTATGGACAACACTAAAAAATAATAAGACTTACCGGAAACACCACTGCGGCAGGTGCGGGCCGAGTGGGCCTTCGCACTGTAGGATCGAACTCTGGCGGCACGATTAATCCATCAGTCAATTCAGGATCTAACTCAGGTGTTTCCAGCAATTCTGACGGCACCACAATTTCGGCAACTAATTCTCTCAATAGATCCTCCTCCTCAGCAGGAGTCAAAATCGGGGACAAGCCGCGGAGGCCGTAATGTACCTCGGGGCATCCCGGCCAGGGGGTTGATGTCTGAAATCAAAGAACCATAGAACACATAAGAAAATCATGTGGCGGGAATACACTCAGCGACACCGTCGATACCCCATGCGAGCAGCGTGGCCCTGCACTGCAAGGCCCAGCTCCCCCTCCCCCTAACCCCCACCCTACAGTGGCGGTGGCGGCACGATTCTTTGAACCGATTCGCGACAGATACTAAACTCAAAATATCCGACAACGAAATTGAAGTTAACTAGGAAAAGCTACCGCTTCAGGCTGAGCCTAAGGGCTCCTACGTTCACATATTTGTAATTTATTTTTCAAATTTTCCTCTATGTCGCTAAGTAAGTGACAATTTTTGGCTGAGCGATAGCGAAGCCTGTTACTCCAGTGGGGTTGAAAAGTTTTGTCTGTCTGTCTGTCGGTCTGTCTGTCTGTGTGTCTGTGTGTCCGCACTACTCCTCCTGAACGGCTCGGCCGATCTCGGTGAGATTTTGCACACTTCTTGGGTATGTCCTTGGCTCGGCACACGCGAAATTTCACCATCCTAGCTCAACTGGTTCAGTTTTTATAGGCGAAAAACACCTAAAAAACGGCGAAAAAAAAAGAGATTTCTGCAGATAGACCACTTCTGTCTTGGAGAAAGGGGGGTCTGGGGGGCGGAGCCCCCCAGCTACGACAAGTTAAAAAGTGACAAGGGTCAAGATCGTGTTATCTGTAGATAAAACAACTCTATTTAGAATGTAGGGGGGTCCCAGCATTCAACAAGTTAAAAAATAACCGACAACGGACAAGCCATTGCCTGCCGCAGGCAGGCTAGCGCCGCAGGCCAAGGTAGGTACGCCAGGCGTGGATTGGAGGAGCAGGCAGCGAGACATCGCGAAGCCTGTTACGACAAGACGCGGTCTGGCGTAAACCTACCTTGTTAAGCATTTGTTTAATTGGCTGAGCGATAGCGAAGCCTCTGTTACTCCATTGGGGTTGAAAAGTTTTTCCTGTCTGTCTGTCTGTCGGTCCGTCTGTCTGTGTGTCCGCACTACTCCTCCTGAACGGCTCGGCCGATCTCGGTGAGATTTTGCACACTTTTTGGGCATGTCCTTGGCTCGGCACACGCGAAATTTCACTATCCTAGCTCAACTGGTTCAGTTTTTATAGCCGAAAAACACCTAAAAAACGGCGAAAAATTGAGTTTTCTGCAGGCAGATCACTTCTGTCTTGAAGAAGGGGGGTCTGGGGGGCGGAGCCCCCCAGCATGCATCAAATTAGAAGGAACCGACGATGGACAAGCCATTGCCTGCCGAAGGCAGGCTAGCGCCGCAGGCCAAGGTAGGTACGCCAGGCGCGGATTGGAGGAACAGGCAGCGAGACATCGCGAAGCCTGTTACGACAAGACGCGGTCTGGCGTAAACCTACCTTGTACTATGACGTCGCACCGTATCCAGGTTGAAAAAATTCTATTGTGTTCCGGAAAGTGGGTCTGTGACGATCATTGATGTCTTTGACGCTAGGTGGGCTCGGCTGGAACAGGAATCAGCCCAGTGGGTAGGGAACCCATCATGCCTCGTGAAGCGTGCGGCGATACCCCGTGCCGCTAGGATTTTTGGCTGAGCGATAGCGAAGCCTGTTACTCCACCGGGGTTGAAAAGTTTTTCCTGTCTGTCTGTCCGTCTGTCTGTTTGTGTGTCCGCACTACTCCTCCTGAACGGCTCGGCCGATCTCGGTGAGATTTTGCTCACTTTTTGGGCATGTCCTTGGCTCGGCACACGCGAAATTTCACTATCCTAGCTCAACTGGTTCAGTTTTTATAGCCGAAAAACACCGAAAAAACGGCGAAAAATCGAGTTTTCAGCAGGCAGATCACTTCTGTCTTGAAGAAGGGGGGTCTGGGGGGCAGAGCCCCGACAAGTTAAAAAGTTACAAGGGATCTAGAATGAAGGGGGGTCTGGGTAAGGTCATATGGAAGATAGGTCTGCGCAATATGACCTTAGGTCTGGGGGGCGGAGCCCCCCAGCATGCATCAAGTCAGAAGTAACCGACGACGGACAAGCCATTGCCTGCCGAAGGCAGGCTAGCGCCGCAGGCCAAGGTAGGTACGCCACTGTGGCAAAAAGGTACGGAAAATTCTGTTAATTTTTTTGCCAGGATTCTCCGTAGCCCTCTTATCAATATTCCCTGTAGGCTCTTACAGAATTCTCCGTAGGGCCGTACACTGTTAAAAAAAGTGCTGTAAATTAACAGCACTTATGCTGTTAAGTTTGATAGCAACACGACTTGTTATATTACAAGCATGTTGTAGCCTTCGGTGCTGTTTTCTGACAGTTCGATTGTACTAAAACAATACTTCTTTGGAGCCTTCGATGAAGTCTTCGATGCATTTGTGTTGATTTCATCGTGCTGTTATTAAACAAGACACTTGTAACCTGACAACAATATATGTTTTAAAATTGCAAAAGGCTGTTTCATAACATGAAACCTGTTCAACGACAACACAACTGTTTTTAATCACGATTACGTTATTGTTACTTGACAAGAAAGTTGTTATGGAACGAAAGTGCTGTTTCTGGATGGGTTTCCCGTTCAGATACAAAACAATACGGTTGTCATTTAACAGCATTACTGTAGGTGATTGTGTTGTAATATTACAGTGGATTTTTAACAGTGTACAGTATTCTCTGTAAGTCCGCACAGTCTTCTCCGTAGGACCTGGAAGACTGTATAGTCCTACGGAGATCACTGTAAGGTCCTACGGAGAATACTGTGCGGTCCTACGGAAAATACTGTAAGAGCCTACGGAGAATATTGATAAGGGGGCTACGGAGAATTCCCACAGGCTGCTTACAGAATTTTCCGTAGGTTTTTGCCACAGTGGCCAGGCGCGGATTGGAGGAACAGGCAGCGAGACATCGCGAAGCCTGTTACGACAAGACGCGGTCTGGCGTAAACCTACCTTGTAGCTCTGTACATTTATTTATTTTATGACCTTGTACTGCAAAGGCCACCTAACATCTCTAGATTAAGGATACTGTGAAGTGAAACTAGAATGTCCTAAAAGTATTTGTCACAGAAAGTTCATTTTGAGGTCAAAATTCGACCACTACTAGGTGAATTTACTTCTGAAGTTAGGAGCCCCAACTCCTATTAGTTTCTGAGTTATGGATGTTTACGTTAACTTTTAGTCGTTTCTCCCAAATTCTCCTGATGACAAATGATTTGCTACCCAGTCTTCAGATTCGGACAAGTATATCTATTATTGCACTGGAAAAAGATAGCGTGGGCAAATTTGAAAATATCAGTCTGGAAGAGCCTGTAAAAGCTATTTCACCAGGCCCATTTTTGGCCCGTCCCGTTTATTTTTTGTAAAAAATAATGACGGAGGGACGGGCATATAATATGGTCCCTGCTGTGCGTCCGTCCGTCCGTCCGTCCGTCCGTCCGAGGACTTCCCGTGGTCCGATCTTGACCAAATTTGGTATGCAGCCTCCTTGGGTGACCCTAAGAACCGCCCGGTGGCAGCAAATCCGATCCGAGCCCCGGGGGCGCTGCTGCAGGTGCATCATGGTCTACATGGGGTCGAGGAGGATTTCGGCAACGGATACAGCTAGGAGGGCATGTAGGGGTATTTTTGGAATCGGGGCGACGAAACAAAACCAACGGTGCCAGTTTCAAGCGAATCGGAGAAGTTTGGACCCGGGTTCAAATCCCAGTGGGGTATATTTTGGACATTCTTTTTATTCAAATTTTTGCATTGTTTCTGAGGTTTTTGAGGGCGCTGATGACGAAAATAACATTTATTTTGACCCCAGACTCAGGTTCAAATCCCGTCAGGGTTAAACATAGGCGAAATTTGCACATTCCCTGATGAACGGGACGGGCCAAAGTTGCCGATGTATATCGCTACTTTTCCTGTTATTATCTTTCTTCAAATTTGAGAGATTTTGTCTTATTTTGGTCTTGGAATTTTCAAGAAAACTAAGTGACATACTGAAAAAAGGGCAACGCTATCTTTTTCCTAGGCAAAGAAGAATACAATTGCTAGAATCTGGGGCCTGGGTAGCTAATCCTTTGTCGTGAGGAGAATTTGAGAGAAACGACTGAAAGTTACCGTAAACATCCATAACTCGGAAACTAAAATGAAGTGGGGCCCTGCTCTTAGTGCATGAGTTTATGCAATAGAAAGGAACTTTTATCCATAAATTAAGACATTTGACACAAGTAAATAAAAAATATTAAATAGTCACTTTTTTCACTTTACAATAACCTTAACAGAAACTTCTTTGATTGCATATAAGTCAATAAAATACAGATGTCATGATTATGTTTCCATCAGTTTCACATTGCAAATAAAAGCTAAGGAATGTCATTGGTTGCATTTAAAGGTATCAAGTTCTCTATCAGAAAGATTGTAGCTGTTTGTTCTTTTTAGGGGTTCCGACGAAGGAGGACCCCTATTGCCCGGGACGGCTCAGATTCTTATTTTTTTTCCGGTATCTTCTGATTGCAAAATGGATCCCGCCAAATTACTCGTTATCATAATCAAATAAAAATTCCTGAAAATTTCAAAAATTTATCGTGAGAATTTAACGTTAACGACTAAAACATAAATTTGCAACAATCAAGCACCCTTATCCGTTCACATTTTCCAGAAACGTTTCAAAGAGAAAATGTGCCACTCCTCAAAACTAAACCTCCTGCTTCATCAAAGTGACAAGAAATCGTCTGTGTTCTGAGAAAATGGTTAAAACATGAAAAAATAGTCTCCATGGCAACGACACGGTGCCATCATACCAACTGTCAAGATTTAAAGTCGCTGATAAAAAGAAATCAAAACGCCGTGAAATTCGAAAATGCCAATGCTCACGCATTGCACGGTGCCCCGACATTGGAACACCTTTGAAGTCTGTCGCTAGTAAAAAGTTCGTAGCAGAAAAGACGCGATAAATTAATCTTCGGGGGTTGGCAACAATTTTCTCCGCGTCTGCGCCCTTTCGAAAATCGCGAGGCTGAAAAAACGAGTAGTCGCGCATTGAAACTGCCCCTACATTTTTGCTGAGGTTGGATTGTTTGGCGTGCTTTTAAAGGCTGCGGTTCTCTTGTCGTGTTTTCCCCAATTCTGTAAGCAGCACGACGGTTGGTTTGACAAACTTTATAAGCTCGGGAGGGGTGGTTTCGGAACGCGGATGACTTTCGTTTGACGAACATGAGTATACTGTAAATCGCGAGATGGACTGAGATGGTCATTGTGTTACCTGAATCAGGTTTGAGGATGTAAAAATACCGGTAGGATTCAAAGTTACGTAAATAACGGTAAAATTAACGTAATTAACGTTTAGACGACAAATTCCAAATTGATTTCCACAACCGGAACACCGTGCAATGCGTTAGCATCGGAATTTTTCTAGTTGCCTTTGTGCAACCCACACAACTGCGCACCAACAGTTTATGTGTGATTTTAAGAACAAGTGGCAAAGGCCACCTAACACATAACATCCCCCTAGGCAGGCAGAACGCCTACCCCAACAGAACGCCTTTGCCCACAGAACGCCTTTAAGCGCTCACAATTTACATCCACCAACAAGAGAAAGTGGCAAGGGCCATATACTTCCCTGAAGATTCTCCTTGTCTCTTTTTATATTTTTGGATGACCGCAGAGAATAAGGTCTTTAATTTCGTTTGATCTATCGCTTCGCATCATAAACTTTTGTGAAGTGAATATTAGTCTACAGTCGTGCTCCTTTATTTGTGCCGCTTTTCTGGCTTGCTATTTATCCCGGAGTCATCCCCACCACCCGGAGCTCAGGTGCCGTGGCCGACCCCGCCGGACGCCGGCTGGCCCCGGCCGGGAAAGGGCAGCCGGCTAATCCCCTGGGCCGGGCCAAATCCCCAGGCCAGATCGAACTCCGCATTCGTCCCTTTTTAACTTTCTGATTTCAAAAATGGATAGCTGACTGAAAACTACCACAAAGAAAAAATCACCTCAAATTCAAATTTTGACCCCGGCGGCGCAAGATTTTGCCTTTTTCTAACGAAATGTTCGAATTTTAACAATTTTATCTGACGAAAGCCATACCTTTTTTGATGGTCTGTTTTGATGCGCATTCAAGAATTCATAGCCAAAATTTGGTGGTGATTGAACCACGGGAATTGCCCAAATTTTCTATCTGTCCTCTTCTTTGTCCCGGCGCGCCGGCTCGCCGCGGTGGGGTCAAAATTGAATTTTGAGGTGATTTTTTTTTCATTTGTGGTATTTTTAGTCAGCTATCCATTTTGAAATCAGAAAGTTAAAAAGTGAACGAATGCGGAGTTCGATCTGGCCTGGGGATTTGGCCCGGCCCAGGGGATTAAGCGCTGTCCCTTTCCCGGCGGGGCCAGCCCGGGTCGGCCCCGGCGTCCGGCGGTGATCACCCCGGGCCCCAGGTAGTGGCTTTCTGATTGTCACATGCTTCGCTCGGAAAGCGGCACAAATAAAGGAGCACGACTGTACAAGAAAAACACAAGGCACTGTGATACATGTGCCAGTGTTAGATGTTTGATAAAACGCTGATAATAAATTTCAATCGTTTTACAGAAACTACTTTGAATGCATAACCAGTCAAATTTGGAAAAAAATTTTTTCCATCATTAAGATTATGAAAGGGAGATGGCAATAGAATGCAGGTTTCATGTACTCATTTCCTTCGATTCCACGTTACGATTATGGTGAACGAACAATCATTAGTACATTTAAAGTGTGAAGTTATCTGAAAGAATGTTATTATTTTTTCGAATTCAGCTTTCTGCTGCTTTCTGCTCGAACGACTCTGCGCTTCACTATTGGCAGGATCATGCTATTGACAGTTCAGCTAGTGCGCTCTCGCCTTCACCATTTCACGCCCGTCGTCTTCTCATTTTCACATAAAGAGTTCAATTTCACGGAAATTAGCGTCAACGTAATCTTTGAACCTTCCTCTTTCCATAAATATACAATTTGTGCCACTTTCGGCGTTCTAACATGCTCAAAGATGCGAGTAAACGACGGCCCGACGATCGTTTTCGCCTTCTCTCGCCTTCGCCATTTCACCTCCGTCGTCTTCTCATTTTCACATAAAGAGTTCAATTTCACAGAAATTAGCGTCAATGTAATCTTTGAACCTTCCTCTTTCCATAAATATACAATTTGTGCCACTTTCGGCGTTCTAACATGCTCAAAGATGCGAGTAAACGACGGCCCGACGATCGTTTTCGCCTTCTCTCGCCTTCGCCATTTCACGCCCGTCGTCTTCTCATTTTCACATTAAGAGTTTATTTTCGTCCAAATTAGCGTCAATGTAATCTTTGAACTTTCCCCTTTCCATGCGTATACATTTTATGCTACTTTCATGGTTTTAACACGCCTAAAGATCGAAAGTAAACTTGACAACCGGCTGGGTCCCGCCAAGTCCCGGCATCTCCACTGGGCTCTGGGCTGTGGGCTGAATGCAGGGCTTCGCCCAGTTAACGTATAAGATAAAGATAAAGTTTGGCTCAGCCAATAAAGGGACACTCATTCCCAGACACAGCACAGACGTGGACAGGGAAACGCGAAAAAATATAATTGGAGAGAGACAGACATACTGAGGGTCAAAACAAAACAAAACATCGCCGTCCCGACACGCCGCGCTGCATCAGCAGAAACACGACACGCGACCACACTGCAATGCACACACAAAGGTGATAACACTCACTCTAGCCCCTTGAATAAAAACTTGTGCTGATTCGAACCGAGAGTCTAACAACAAAGACAAGGCGACCCTGGCCTAGAGGCAAAGCACGCCATGCGGTCCTGCGGCGTCGCAGTCACACCCACACGTTCCCACGGTCAGAGTTTTCACTTACCTCAATGAAAATGGACATCGAAGCGTCCAAGCTTATTTCATCTTCTCCCCCCGTGACATGATGAATTTCTTCATCAACTTCCTCCTCCTCAAGACGAATTTCTTCATCATCCTGCTCCTCCTCGAACTCATAATCCAAACGATCGTCTTCCATTTTTATACACGCCCGCACGCCGAAACAGAGGACATGAAATGACGCGTTTGGACCGGGCGGAAGCAAGGGTTACGCCGCCTGCGACAGACTCATCCGAGGAGGGCGTGCGTGTGTGCTTTGACGCTGCAGCACTCCGAAGACACGTCGCGCCGTCTCTCTCGCACTCATGCGTCGTTCCGGTCGTTCCGCAGGGGTGTGAGAGAGACGGAGCATGTTCGGAAAAGGCGCACAGTGGGCCAGAAGGTGGAGTCACGTGGCCCGTTTTCCCAACGGTCGCTCTATCGGCCAGCCAAATTCAATTAGTTTCCGATTTTGCGACGAGCGTAAATAAAATGTAGGATGTCAAAATCTCTCACATTTATTTCCTGTCACTTGACACAGTCTTGAAGCGTTGACAACAGGTGTTATGCAAATTCAGAATACACAGGGGAGGGGAGAGGGGATGGGCGATGGGGAATGGGGGCTCTGGACCAGCAGCTTCTCTCACTCAGTTTTCCCACGGACAAGACAAGTCAGGGGGAGTATTGCCAATAATTCCAGAAAAATATTTCAGCCGGAGAAATGATATCATACACGTGCCAACATGAAGGGATAATGAAAGAAAGAGTGTTTGAGGCAGGTCGCGGACAGGGGGTGGGGGCGCGCCAGCACAGCGTGGCGCGGCGTAGTGTCGCTCGGCTCGGCCCGGCGCTCGGCTCGTCAACGGCGGCGTGGCGTGGCGTGGCGTAGCACAGGGAAGGGTTCCTGTCCAGCCGGAACTTGCGCGGCGGCGCGTAAAATTCAAACCGGCCGAAACACGCTCGGACTTGCGCACGGCCGCGCGGCGCTCCCAGGTAAAGTTGCGTGCCGTTCCCTTACTCAGCGAGCATGGCGCAGTAGCCCACTGCAGGGGCAAGCTTGCGTTTCTCTATGAGTTGCTGCAGGAGCTGGTGTCCGCGTCGCCGCGCCCCGCCGGCCACGCCGAGCTCATTAAGGAGGCCAAGGAGGAGATCCTGCACATGCACGCCGTCATGCTGGAGGGCGTCAAGGCGCGCGCCGCACTCGATGACGTCATCAGGGACGAGCCGGTCTCCGCGGTGCACGTGGGGCGCGCCGCCCGGCGCGCTCGCCAGCAGGACATCCAGCGCATCGAGGACGCCGACGGCCGCGTGCTCTCGGACCCAGCGGAAGTGCGGCAGCTGTTCCACGACCTGTACGAGTCCAAGTTCAGGGCGCCGGCAGCGGACGACGGGCTGCGGCTCGACTCGCCCATCCTCGCCGCCGCCACCAAGGTCCTGGACGACGACGACAACGAGGTGCTGTGCCGGCCTTTCAGTCTCGACGAGGTGCTCGCCGCTGTCAAGCGGTGTCCGAGACGCAAGTCCCCCGGCGCGGACGGCATCCAGGGCGAGTTCTACGCCGCGGCGTGGGGCGTCGTCGGCGAGGCCCTCACGGAGGTCATGAATGCAGTGTGGGAGCGCCGCCACGTGCCGCCGGCCATGACGCGCGGCATCATCACCCTCGTCCCCAAGAAGAAGCGACCCGTTACCGCCAAGGACCTCCGCCCCATCACCCTGCTGGACGTCGACGCCAAGATCCTGGACAGGCTCATGACGGCGAGGCTGGCCGTCTTCCAGGACCGCCTGCTCCACGCCAACCAGGTCCGGCCCGGCGGCAAGCGCACCATGGCGGGGGCGCTCTGCGACCTGCGTGACGTCATCAGCGCGTTGGGCGCGTTGCGGCTGTCCGGCGCCGTGCTGTCCATCGACTTCTCCAGTGCCTTCGACAGCGTGCGGCATGACTTTCTGTTCGAGGTGCTGCGTCGGCGCGGTGTGGGCGCGTGGTTCGTGGACGTTCTGAGGTCGATGTACGCGGGGGCCTCGTCGCAGGTGCGCGTCAACGGTGTGCTGACGGCGTCCTTCCCGGTCGCCAAGTCCGTGAGGCAGGGCTCCCCCGCCTCCATGCTCTACTTCTCCATCGTCCTGGCGCCGCTGCTGATTGTGCTGGAGCAGCGCCTGCAGGGCCTCGCCCTCGCCAACAGCTGCATGCGCGTGTCGGCCTACGCGGATGACGCCTTCCTTGTCCTCCGCGAGCACGCCGAGGCCGCGGCCGTCGTGGAGGTGCTGCAGGACTACGGGGCCACGTCGGGGCTCCTCGCCAACCCGGACAAGTGCGGCGTGCTGGCCGCCGGAGGCTGGTGCAAGGCGGAGCCCCTCGCCTTCCCCTACACTGACAAGCTGAAGGTCCTCGGCGTCACCTTCCAGGAGAACGTCAAGACCACCACCAAGGACAACTTGGCGGCGGTGCTGGCCGGCGTGCGAGGCGTGCTGCTCGCCAACGCGGCGCGGGCACTGGGGCCTACGCAGCGGGCGCGGTACGTCAGCATGTTCGCTCTGTCCAAGCTCTGGCACGTGGCGCAGGTCCTGCCCGTGTCCAAGGGCGTATCCGACGACGTGGGGCGGGCTGCTGCGAGGTTCCTGTGGCGCGGCCAGCTCTTCACCACCAGCATGGCCATCGCGTGCACCCCGCGCGCGCAGGGCGGCTTGGGCATCCCCGTCGTGCACAAGAAGTGCCTGGCGCTGTTCACGGGCCGTTGGCAGGGCGTGCTAGTCGACACGCTGGACAGCTTCGCGGGCGAGTGGCTCCAAGTGCTGCTGGGCGCGTTTCCGCTCGGAGTGCTGCAGCGGCGAGTCTGGCCGGCGGCGGCCCACTTCACGGCCTTCCACGCCTGCAGGACGACGGCGGCCGCGGCGGAGCCAGAGGTGGACGCGCGCACCGCCATCCGGGCCATCTACACCGAGCTGGTCAACGCGGCGCCCGCCCCGGTGCCCAGGGTGGTCGCTAAGGCCCCGGACGTGCAGTGGCAGTGCGTCTGGGCCAACGTCCGTCATGAGGCCATCCCCGAGGACGTCCAGGACTCCTGGTGGAAGGCCGTCCACGACCTGCCTGCGACACGGCACCGCCTCGAGCGCATCGGCCGCTCCGACACCAGGACATGCCCGAGGTGCGCCGCGCCGGACACGCTCGCGCACCGCCTGGCCAGGTGCAGCGCGATCCGGGACGCGTGGCGTTGGACCAGGGCCACCCTGACCAGGCTGTTGGGCAGCACGGCCACGCCCAGGACGCTGCTGCAGCCCGCCTTCGCGCCGGACGACCCCGACCGGCACGCGACGGCGGCGTGGGTCGCGGGTCACCATGTCCACCAGGTCGTCACCGCGGCGAGGACGGACGCCGCCAGCTTCGCGCGCTCCGTCATCAAGGCCAAGGCCAAGGCCCTGGCGCGCCCCGCCTGCCCGGCGGCGCTGCAGCGCGGGCTGGCCGCCTTCGTCCGCTGAGCTGATGTAGCGCCAGGCAACGGGCCGCACAGACGGCCCAAACGAGCTACGTGTCCCGCCTTTTTAGTATTGTACATTTTATCTATCTTTTAATTACAATGTTTTTAGATGTGCTCATCTTTTTTAAAGTTCCAGTTTTTAACTTTTGCTTTTTAACCGATATATTTTAAAATGTTTTTAAATTCTGGACGCTCACATGATGTTTTCTCTGTTTCAGGTCGGCGCAGGGCACGGGGGGCCGAACCCACTTAGGGATGTAAAGGCCGGTAATATTACCGGTAAAGAACGGTATAATACGGTAAAATACGGTATTTTACGAAAGACCCGGTAAAATTGGTATTTTTCGGTAATTTTGAAATATTGACTTATTTGCCCTTCTTTTGCTTCCACACGATGAATTAGGACGTAGGGACTGAAAACAGCGCCTCTTAGGAACTATTGGTTTGTATCTGCCCCTGCCGCCACCCCATGTACGTGTAAGACATCATCTCTGGGCACTTAAACAAAGCAAGAAGTCAATGTTCTCTTCTTTTGCAAAACTTGTGGAAACTTAAATTGAACTACACGAGCCAAACGAGAAACTTCTTTGTTGCCAAGATAAGTATAATGTAAACTAATTTAAAAAAGAAAATAGGAAAAAATAGGGGTGGATACTTTTTAGTTATTTGAGCTGAAAAATGCAATAAACATTGACACGATTGGACACCAAGGGGCCTCCGACGCCTTTCAGGAAAAAAAGTTTTCGAGAAATTGAGCCAACTTACATGGACAACGAGAAATAAGGCGCCATTTTTGCACTTCAGTATATTTGGGCTGTTAATTTGCGGTCAAAAGAGCCAGGCAGAATCAAAATTTATTTACAAAAAGGGAACGTCCACAAAATTTAGACATAAGGGGGAGGGGTCAGTAAGTCGGAGAATAGTTCATATCTTTAACCCACACAGTGTTTGGTCCTTGTCTTTCAAAATGCTTCATTGTTCTTGAGTCATGTGGGCTTGGAAGTATGTATGAAACGATGTAACCGATACACCCCCACCCAAACGTATTCCCCCCCCCCCCCATTTTCACAAGAGGTACCACAATTCCCCTTAAAGTCAAGAAAAATCAATTTTTCCCAATTTTACCGTATAATACGGTAAAATACCGTATTTTACCGTATTTTACGTAACTTTGAATCTTACCGGTATTTTTGCATCCCTAAACTCACTTCGGTGGTAATAAGCCCCTCGCCGCCGCCGCTGTCCTGGAGCAGAGAAGCATCATGTGGCGGCCATTTTACCGAGCACTTCAAGCCTTTTAACCGTTTTACTAATGTTCATCAAGTTCAAACATCAAGAAAATTTCTTATGTAAAATGAAGTACCTGAGTTTTCCTTATTTTTATTTATTTATGCTATTATTTTTATATCACTGTTAAATCGAATTATATTGATGTTTTCCAAAAAAAAAAAAGTGGGTAGAGAGTGTGTTCTGCCGCGCTCCGAGCGCGGAGGCACGGGTTCGACTCCCACATGGTGCCGGCGCCTTTTTCACCAACAAGTTCCAGTTTTTTCCCGCGAGGGCGCGCTGGCGGCGCTGGCGCTGGGTATAAATCCAGGCGCCCCGACCGCAGGAGCATCATTCTTCGTACAGTCGCTGACCAGTACACATCAGCACGATGACTTACGCTATCTGCGACATTCAGATGCTCCGGGGCAAGTACGGGGAGTATGTTCTCAAGGAGGTTTCGTTCTATGAACAAAGCGAAGCGGCCCAGATCCACAAATCGGCCACCTTCGCACCACCCTACCCCGAGATAGATCCCAGAGAAGCAACTGCGGAAAAACAGGTACATTGTGAGGCCCCTGCATTCCCTTCCCTGGAAACTGGTTTTTCGCCCTACGACAGGCTCCCTCAGACTCTGAGCGAGATGTCGGCGGAGTATGACTTCCTCTACGTAAAGGGGGATGAGAAAAAGAGAATTCTTCAATTCTTCTTACCCTCAAAGAAAATCTTTGATGTAGAGAAGTTCGGTTGTCCAAGCCTCAAAAATTACCCAAGGGCCCGGGCACCTTGCCATAATGATACCGTAGGCTCTCACAGCACCAAAACGTGTGCCGCGCGTAATGCGAAGCGAGTGGGTTGTGGATGCAGGTGTACCTCAACTCACCTCAATGAGGGGGCACTGTAAAGAAAAAAAAATGAAAACACAAAAAAAACATAAAACGACAAAACTCCCTAAAAAAAAAGCCAAAGATATCCGTCTGATTAGGCGCTTCGGGAGACAGCAAGCAGGCCCGATGGGTGACCTGGGGGACAGACCGCCAGGCGCCCGGCGGCGCGCGGCGCGGCACGGAGCGCGGCGGGCCGGCCTACCTCGCAGGCGCTCCGCCTCCTCCGTTAAGCGCACCTCACGCGCCTCACAGTCCTGATCGCCCCGAACACCCCTTTGAGGGGTTGAAGGGCAGGTTAGGCCCACCCCCTAGCTTAGGTTAGGTTGGGTTAGAGCCCTCATCTTCACCTCCAAAAAAATCCACAAAAAAAGAAAAAAAAATTTTTCCGAAAATTGACCCATTTTTTACCCTTCCCAAGGGTAGGTTAGGACAGGTGACCTGGGGGGTCAAGATGGCGGGGGGGGACCTGGGGGGGTCTTTACTACTACCCTTGTAACCTGACAACAATATATGTTTTAAGATTGCAAAAGGCTGTTTCTAAACATGAAGCCTGTTCAACGACAAAACAACTGTTTTGAATCACGATTACATTACTGTTACTTGACAAGGAAGTTGTTATGAAACGAAAGTGCTGTTTCTGGATGGGTTTCCCGTTCAGATACAAAACAATACGGTTGTTATTGAACAGCATACTGTAGGTGATTGTGTCGTAATATTACAGTGGATTTTTAACAGTGTGTCGGCTTTTCGCGAACACACAGGCGCGGCGCGGGCCTAAAACTAGAACCTTGCCCAATTAGCCTCCGGCCTGTCGGCTTTTCGCGAACACACAGGCGCGGCGCGGGCCTAAAACTAGAACCTTGCCCAATCAGCCTCCGGCCTGTCGGCTTTTCGCGAACACACAGGTGCGGCGCGGGCCTAAAACTAGAACCTTGCCCAATTAGCCTCCGGCCTGTCGGCTTTTCGCGAACACACAGGCGCGGCGCGGGCCTAAAACTAGAACCTTGCCCAATTAGCCTCCGGCCTGTCGGCTTTTCGCGAACACACAGGCGCGGCGCGGGCCTAAAACTAAAAACCTTAAACCTAAACGACCCCGCTGACCGGCCAGACGGTGGCGCTGGTCGTTCCTTAACCTAAAGTGAGCCGGTGTGGTACCCACCCAAGTGAAGCCTAAAACTAAAACCCTCAGCACCTCCACCATGTTCAAGTCCCGGACCCAGCAGGCAGTTTAGTGGGCGCGAGCACTTGTCAGGGATGTAGCTCTCTGATGGTCAGGGGGTTACTCGGGTGTGAGGGTTGTAGAATAAGGAAAGAGTCCGGTTACCTTGATACAAGCTCTCAGCACTCCCGACACTTGGTTTGGTCTTTGCCGCTGGCAGGCCTCACACCGACTGCCGAGTCCCGGCACGGCTCGCCAGTCGGTTCCCTACCTTCCCGAGCATCTGCCTGCGCTTGCACTTTTCGGCTGGGCGGTCCCCGCGTGACCACCGTCACACTACCTCTTCCTTGACTTTGAAATTGTGCCTGCCTTTTTTTTTGGTAGTTGCAGTTGTGACATCATTCCTGCAATGCATGGAAAATTTTAAATAGTGAAACAAAGTCTTCAAATAAAAAACTGTTGCAATGTAGCTGCTTACGTTGTGTTTTCTCTTGCTTCTCTTGCTTTGTTGTGCTCGAGGTTGTGCTGCACAGTGGGTTGGCGGAGCAAAATCTGACATTTAATTCGATTGTGACCGACTGGGTTGCACTTTTGCTATCATTTTAGTACCGATCGATTCGTCTTAAGACGCTCTATCGATCTGCTTACGTTTTTTAGTGTACAGGGTAGTGTACCTTGCAATAGTGACAAAAAGTGTTCAAAAATTTATTTTTTGCCATCAGTGCCCATTTGAAAACAGAGTCCAGGTCAAAAATAGGAAAGCAGACCTAACAGGGTACTTCCAAAATCAAAATTAGCAAAAAACGTAAAAAAATATAAATTTTGACTCAAAATTGTTTTTTAACAAATTCTTAAAAACCGTCAGATTTTACATGAAAACAATGAAGATTGAAAGCAAAAGGCTTCCAATGCCATAAACACCGACAAAATACGCAAAAATATGCGATTATGAACAAAAATAAGGACAGAATCTGTGAATTTGTGTAAAAAGTGGTGGGGTTAGACGAGTCGCATTCCCGTTGGAGCCTCGATGAGCCTTTGATTGAAACTGGCCCTAGTAGAGGAGGGTCCAATGTACCTTTAGGCGTAGAGATCTCCGTCGGGACAAGTAGGAGTCGTTTTGAAACTCAAGTTCAATATTAAGAAAAAACCTTAAATTCGCAGATTTAACTAGTTTCTAAAATTGGTGTGAACACATGCCACCGAGGAAAAATTGAGTCTAGTTTATGTCCACATGTTCAGTGTGATACCTAAACAAGAGGTCACGTTGAAAACCGGGCCGAAAAATACGACAAGGCTGGCCGAAAATCGTTTCGGCATATGTGTCATTTTTATGATCCACAAGCGGAACGTCAAAAGCCTCAAAATACAAAGTTTTCAGGTGCCATTCTCACTGTGATACGGCTAGTATATCTAGCTGGTATGTTCATTTCCTTGAAGCCTGAACCTTTTAGAACACCATCTCGTACAAATCCGATGCAAAAAATAACTTTGAAAAACTGGATTAAATGTCGGTTTTGCGAATCTCAGCCCACTGTGTGCTGCTGCTTGCTGCACTGCCTGGACCATTGCGATGGCTTAAAACAATGCTCTTTGAGCTGCTGCTTGCTGCACTCATGCTTTGAGCAATGCGTTGGCCTGAAGCAATGCTTGTTGTGCTGCTGCTTGCTGCACTGCTGCTTCCACCACTGCACCGGGCTGAAGCATTGCTGCGAGACGTCACTTTCACACCTTAATTTACAAAATCAGCGGAATAGTTCATTCTTATCAGGCAAAAACCCTTTTACGATTATCAAAGAAATATAATTGTTACCAATTGAACTATAGTATTCTTGCCCTTCATCATCTGGAGCCCTTGCTGGAGCCTTGGTTGCTTCATTTTCCTGCAACAGATATTTTATACTTATTATAAATGTTTTTTTCCCTTTTTTTCTAAAAAGTTTTGGAAGTATTGCTGCACTGTTTTGTTGTTCACCATTAATTTTAAATTGGAAAAATATTTTTTTAAACTGCTGCTGATTTTGCATCTGTCTAGCTCCCCACCTATCCCCAATAAGCCATTTCTTTCATAACTGGAAAAATCCTTGGGGCTGGAGACTGGGGGAGTTGGGTGGCTGTGGAGGCAGTGGCGTAGCAAGCACCGGGTCAGAGGGTCAGCTGACCCCAGTTTTTGAGCTGCCCCGGGTCAATCCCCTGCGAGGAAGGCAACATGCAATGCATTGACACACCCCCCCCACCCCACTTTTTTGGCGTTCCTACGCGCCTGTGTGGAGGTGTGAAATCGCTGGCTTTGTTTTGCCTAGGTAAGCAGATCGCTCAGCCCTGTGATTTCAAACTCATTGTCGTGCTGTCTCTCTCGCACTTGTGGGGTGTTCTGTTGAAGAGCGAGAGAGACAGAGAGCGACACAATCCTATCAAAGTCCATCCTTTACATCCCTTATGGTGTACTCACACGTGCAGCGAATGCAGCGAATCTGACGGTGGCCGGCTGCGCCGCAGTCAGAGTGTCTTCATCCTCCGACTCCACTTCCTGGTTAAGCTCTGGATGCATCGCGTAGAACGTTGGATGGTGGGTGACCAAGCGCCTGGTGAAAACGGGGTCTCTTCGGCACATCGCCACGAAGGACTCCCGAAACGCCAGGACGGTCGGCTCGCACTTCAGCGCCTTCACTCTGCCTTCGACCAGCACCACAACCTCAATCATTTTGAACTAGATAATCAGCGAGGTAATCGACAGACCTTCGCAGTCTTAAACAGTCTTCCACCGGCACCAATTTTCAAACAAATCAAAGCTCCAACGGCGCAGGACGATGCGGCAGGTATACCAACGCTGACATAACAAAGAAACCAAAGGAAATGATTCCCACAACAGCGAAGTTTCGAAGGCAGTTGCGAAACTGATAAACTTTTAACTTGATTTCGTTAATACTTCTTCATTTCTGTCAAAAAAGTTTTCTGACTCGGTGAAATTTTAAATTTTGGTGGTTGAAGCAACAGGTGGTAGCCATTGGAATGTTCTTAGCGGGCGGTGACATTTGTTTACTTCCTTTTTCAAACACAAAATGGCTGGTGTTTTGGCTGTGAGGAGTTTTTACCCAAATCTTTGCACGGATATTTCAAGTTATACTTCGATGGATTCGATGACATCGCCTTGGATAACTGAGCGGCGAGAGTCACGATGTCGACCCGTCTGAACGCCGGGGCTTGTCAAAGCGTCATCGAGATGATTTAAGTCTGGCTTGTGGTGTCATCACACTTACTAAACAAGTTAGTGGTGATAGTGATTCCACACTGTTTTGACTGCAGCCTCAATTGGAGGATTGCTTCAATGTGGTGCGTTGAGAATTTATCTAGTGATTGTTTGATTTAGTGGAAGGGGATTGGCTTGAGCCCATCAAATTGACAAGCTGTGACTATGCGAACTTATGGCTGAAAATGATCGTTTCAAAACTTGCAAGATGTGGCTTAGGCAACAGAGCAGAGACGGAAATGATTTATGGGTGATCTGAGATTTAAAAGAGCATGTTTTTAGCATTGAGATAACTCTTTTCATCACCCAGTTAACCCCTTAACGGGTGATGTTGTCGTCCAACAACGTCTTATTTCCCAGGTAGCTGAGCCTTAAGTTTTAAATGTAGTGCCCATTTGTCATCATGAATCGATAGTCGATGAAGGTTTTAGTCGATCTTCGAGATATCGAACGTGTCCGGGTGACCTTCGAGTGTGTGTGCCATCAAAATAAAGGTCCGGCAAGCGGCTGTGGACACGCCATTTTGCCGCCATTTGGAATAAGCTCTTCGTTACCAGGTGAGGGTTAATTTATGCTTCAATCCGCGTTTCTTGGTAGGAAAAATGGTAGACGAGCTCTGGGAGACAAGATTTGGTTCATATCTCGCGTATTTCTTTTGTATATCTGCCTCTCTAAAGAGTTGTTGTCTCCTGACAACAGTACCCGATTCAGTCAAAAATTTTCTAGAACTTTACTTTTCCTTTTATTTTGTGTGTATTTCAAAATTTTGATAGCCCTGCGTTTGATGTACTTCTGCACGCTTATATTTTGAAAGTCTTTGGGGAAAAATAAGGTAAAATGCTGTTTTTTTGTCGATGGCCTATTCCCCCCGGGTGGCATTTCAGCAGGCTAGTTACCGTAGACAATTTGCTAAATCGCCCTCAAAACTCCGTTTTGTGGAAAAAATATTGGCCAAAAAATTGGGTTTTTTGTCTATTTTTGGTTTATTTTTTGTGAAAATGTCGATATTTTGTTCTTGTAACTTTGTGTTGTCCGCTGACAACATTGCCTGGCTGGGGACTACACTTTCGGAACTTAGCTATTTAGATTGACTCTGCGGGCGTAATTCATAACATTTTACTGTCCTGCCGATTGAAATATTTGTTCCATTTGACTGTAGCCTCAACAGGTGTCATATTATTTTTAATCCGCATTCCTCTGAAATACTTATCTCTTGAGGTTATGTTTGTGTCTTGTTTGTTTTTGTTTACCTTTTCTTTGAATCTCCTCAGTGAATTTGGGCCATGCCGTCCTTGCATTTCTCTGATATCCAGTGGTGACCTTCCTTTAGACTTGCATTTAGACTTAAACATGTTATAAACCATCTTTCAAACTTAGCTTGAATTGTACCGATATTGAACTTGATGCTTGGATTCTTGTCGCATTTTTAGTTGTCAGTCCCTTGGCAACACATGTATTTTTTTAAATTTATTTAATTTTGTTATAGGAAATGTCATCATGCGGCCAATATCATCCCTGAAGTTTTACCATAAAGACTTGATAACTGTTATACCATCTAACAATGTGGACTCAGATGGTTCATCATCCGACAATGATGAATTGCTGGAGCCGAACAAGTCAATTCAGCAATCCAGGAAACAAGTGCTCGTTACAGCAGCTGAGGTTCTGGGGACTAGTTTCTCACTCAGATGGATCAGATGAATCTATTAGCCGCTGGCCACAGAAACGGACTGATTCCTTCCTCGTTCCAGAAACCAGCCCGGAAGAAGACAGCCACAAACAGGTAATCAAGAACCTATAAAGCCCCAATCCGACTGACTCACTCACTGACTCACTGACTCACTGACTCACTCACTCATAGAAATGTTTGGGGTGAAGGAGTGGTCGTAGAGACTTGCGGTTTCCATTCGATTCCATATTTTATGGGAAAATTGGGAAAAATCCCAAAAGTTGAAAATTCCTCACCGTTTCCGAGAAAACCTACTTTATCTACAAAAAAGGGGAACAAATTTCTCACCGTTTCCGAGCAAACCTACTCAATCTTCAAAAAAGGGGACCGACCGACTAGAAATTTTTATTCGCCCCATCGGTAGGTCTGGTCGAGACATTTCCGAAACTGTGCCGAAATCGGGTCCTCGTCACCGGCAACATCCTCAAAAACGATAAAATAGGCCTAAATTTAACAAAATCCACTCAATCTTCAAAAAAGGGGACCGACCGACTAGAAATTTTCCACACTTTACCACAAGAAAACTGTGATCATCTTCCATCACCTGTTGAAAATGTTGTAAATGTAGTCCAGGATTCTAAGACTCATGAACGTTCTATGGACTTCACAGTTCCCTTGGATGCAATTCCTACAACAAAAGTTGTTGAGAACAAAGGTACTTCACTATTTTATTGTTGATTTGTTTATTTTTTTATTTATTTATTTATTTATTTATTTATAATTTTATTATTTCCTCTTAAACTTTATTTCTATCTTTGTACAGGTTCCAAGAGCATGATTGAGCTAGCTTTCAGAGCACCAAGCAACACTGATTCTATCTCTTCCAAACCTTCAAGAGCCAGAAGAAATAAGCAAAACGAGACCATTACAAGGTCAACTCGTGCAAACACAAGTTTGAAACGCAAACCAAAATCTCCCATCTCTTCTGCCAGTGCCAGTGAGTATTTGTCTCTTTATTTAGAAATGAACACAAGAAAATGGCTGACCTCAATCTAAATGTCAATTTTATATCTGCAATATTAGGTGAAAATTCTTCAACACACCAGTCACAGGAAATTGCTTCAACAGTCTCTACTGACCTGAACAGCGGTATTTTGGGGGATTTTTCCACCAACAAAACAAACAATTCAATTTTATTTGATGGTAAGACTATCACTGCCAGCAATCCTTGCAGTGTAGAAACCATTCCTGATCATTTTCCGTGCCTGGTCATAATAATCAAATACGCACAAGTTCTTTATCTCTGTGTTTGAAATTTTACATGTACAAATTATTTTGATTTTATTCATGTCTTCATTTTTTGCTGTCAGGTCACAAGGGGAAAGAAAATATTTCTTCCAATTCTACCAACTTGGATCTTAAATCTAAAAGTAGCCCTGCAAAACAACCTTCCCCGTTCAAAAGGTTGCACACAAGTAGTTCCAAGTTAGGCGGCTTTTCTTTCGGATCAAACATTTTGCCTAAAGGTCAACCTAAGACTCAGGAACGTTGTTTGGACTTTGAAGTTCCTATGGATCCAATTCATACAATGAAAGTTGTTGAGAACACAGGTACTTCACTACTCTTTTATTGTTGGTTTATTACTTTCCTTCAACTTTTATTTCTTATTTACTGTGTACAGGTTCCAAGAGCACGGTTGAGCTGGCTCTCAAAGGTGCTGGCAGCACCCATTTTATCCCTTTCAAACCTTCAGGAACCAAAAACAAACAGCGCAATGGGAGTTTAACAAGGTCAACTCGCTCAACAAATAGTTTGAAGCGCAAAACCAAATCTCCTCTGTCTTCTGCCAGTGCCAGTGAGTATTTGTCTAATTATTTATCATGATAACAAGAATATTGTGGACTTTATTCAAAATCAAGAACCTATAAAGCCCCAATCCGACTGACTCACTCACTGACTCACTGACTCACTCACTCACTCACTCATAGAAATGTTTGGGGTGAAGGAGTGGTCGTAGAGACTTGCGGTTTTTTCCATTCGATTCCAAATTTTATGGGAAAATTGGGAAAAATCCCAAAAGTTGAAAATTCCTCACCGTTTCCGAGAAAACCTACTTTATCTACAAAAAAGGGGAACAAATTTCTCACCGTTTCCGAGCAAACCTACTCAATCTTCAAAAAAGGGGACCGACCGACTAGAAATTTTTATTCGCCCCATCGGTAGGTCTGGTCGAGACATTTCCGAAACTGTGCCGCAATCGGGTTCTTGTCACCGGCAACATCCTCAAAAACGATAAAATAGGCCTAAATTTAACAAAATCCACTCAATCTTCAAAAAAGGGGACCGACCGACTAAAATTTTTATTCGCCCCATCGGTAGGTCTGGTCGAGACTTTCCGAAACTATGCCACAATGGGGTCTCCGTCACCGGCAACATCCTCAAAACGATAAAAAAAAGGCCCAAATTCAACAAAATCCACTCAAACTTCAAAAAAGGGGACCGACCGACTGAAAATTTTTATTCACCCTATCGGTAGGTCTGGTCGAGACATTTCCGAAACTATGCCACAATGGGGTCTCCGTCACCGGCAACATCCTCAAAACGATAAAAATAGGCCTAAATTCAACAAAATCCACTCAATCTTCAATAAAGGGGACCGACCGACTGAAAATTTTATTCACCCTATCGGTAGGTCTGGTCGAGTCATTTCCAAAACTGTGCCGCAATCGGGTCCCCGTCACCGGCAACACCCCCCAAAACGATTAAATAGGCCTAAATTCAACAAAACCCACTCAATCTTCGAAAAAGGGGACCGACCGACTAAAAATTTTTATTCGCCCTATCGGTAGGTCTGGTCTCGACATTTCCAAAACTGTGCCGCAATCTGGTCCCCGTCACCGGCAACGCCCTCAAAACGATTAAATAGGCCTAAATTTAACAAAAACCACTCAATCTTCAAAAAAGGGGACCGACCGACTGAAAATTTTTATTTTCCCTATCGGTAGGTCTGGTCGAGACATTTCCGAAACTGTGCCGCAATCGGGTCCCCGTCACCGGCAACACCCTCAAAACGATTAAAAGGCCTAAATTCAACAAAACCCACTCCATCTTCGAAAAAGGGGACCGACCGACTAAAAATTTTATTCGCCCTATCGGTAGGTCTGGTCTTGACATTTCCAAAACTGTGCCGGAATCTGGTCCCCGTCACCGGCAACATCCTGAAAACGATATAAAAATATCAAAATAGGCCTAAATTCAACCAAAAACCACTCAATCTTCAAAAGAGGGGGCCGACCGACTGAAAATTTTTTTTCGCCCTATCGGTAGGTCTGGTCGAGACATTTCCGAAACTGTGCCGCAATCGGGTCCCCGTCACCGGCAACACCCTCAAAACGATTAAAAAGGCCTAAATTCAACAAAATCCACTCAATCTTCATAAAAGGGGACCGACCGACTGAAAATTTTTATTTGCCCTATCGGTAGGTCTGGTCAAGACATTTCCGAAACTATGCCGCAATCAGGCCCCGTCACCGGCAACGTCCTCAAAGTCATCAATCAAGAACCTATAAAGCCCCAATCCGACTGACTCACTCACTGACTCACTCACTCACTCATAGAAATGTTTAGGGTCAAGGGGTGGTCGTAGAGACTTGCGTTTTTTTCCATTCACCTCTATCCTTGTCAAAGCAGTCTTCAATATTTTCCGGACCTTGTATGCACCCATTGACTGCCACAGTAGCGAATGCAATACAAGCTATCTATTTGGGCAGTAAAAGTAGCTTATTATATGGTCTAAAGCTGTTAAATAGGCCTTTCATAGAAGCAGTACATTTACTTCCTTAGAAAATTAGCCTTTGGTCACCACGGACTTACTGAAAATACTTCGGCACGCGCCCCACACATGCGGGGGTCTGGGGGCGGAGCCCCCAGCGAGCAGCGCGAGTGTCAATTTTATGTCTGCAATATTAGGTGAAAATTCTTCAACACACCAGTCACTGGAAATAGCTTCAAGAGTCCAAACTGACTTGAATAACAATATTCTAAAGGACCTTCCCACCGACAAAAGCAGCAATTCAATTCAATTGGCTCTGAAAAATGTAGCTGATGGTAAGACTGTCACTGCTAACAATCCTTGTAGTGTCACAACCATGCCTAATCATTTTCTTTGCTCAGTCATGACAATTGAATACGCCCAAGTTCTTTATCTTTGTGCTTTTTACTCAAACGCTGCTTCATCTTTATCGGTGACATCAAAACATCCTGCGTTGCATGTTCTCTTGGGAATGCTCCAGATCCCAATGGTGCCCACAAATGTGTCAAGTGTAGAGCAGCGGTCCATGCATTGCCTGGCTGCAGCGTTCCTGCCCCAGGAGCTGGTGAAGGGCATGGTGCTGATGTCATCTGCCAGGCCTGCTGGTGTAAGCCTGGTAAGTTGTATAATATTTGTTAAAATATTTTTTGTTTTGAAAAATACAAAGCTTTTACTTCTACAAATTATTTTGATTTCATTCATGTCTCCATTTGTTGCTGTCAGGTCACAAGGGGATAGAAAATATTTCTTCCACTTCTACCAACTTAGACCTCAAATCTAAAAGTAGCCCTGCAAAACAACGTTCCCCGTGCAAAAGGTTGCACACAAGTGGTTCCAAGTTAGGTGACATTGCTTCAGGATCAAAAACTTTTAGTGAAAATGCCCCTGATGTAAAGACTGGTATGCATCACATAAATGTGAAGGTGCTTCTATACTGGCCTCATCAAACTCATCATTCATCAAATTGTGTTTTAAGTGTTTTATTTGTAAGGACTTGTAAGCCATATTGTCACTCTCTGTAATCAGAATGTTATGCAATATTGTTAACAACATTGTTCCTGATGTCTTTAGACTAATTGAAGTCTTTTCATCACCGCACACATAATTTTATAACAAAAATAAAATTGTCTGATGTAACTAATTCAAATTACCTATTTTATTTTGTTTCTAACATATACTATATGGTGATGAACAGACTAAAATTAGTCCAAAGGCATAAGGAATAATGTTGTTTACGATATTGTGTTGCATTTTGATTATAGAGGGTAACCATGTAACTTCCAAGTCCTTACCAATGAAAACACAAGTTGATGCGTGATGAGTTGTTGACTTCATTGTGGTAGCACCTTGACTCTTCATTATTTGTGTTTTTTTTTTCTTGTTATAAAAAAAAGGATTGAATTCTTTTTAATAAAGGGTTTGGCATTGCTTTGAGGAAGAAAAAACCTGTTTCGAATGGCACGCTGAACTTCACAGAGAAGCACTCTGAGCGGAAACAATGCTTTAGTGCATCGTCGCCATCTGAATCTTTAGAAGGTAAGATTTACTTTTTAGTTTTTCTGCAAAATTGTTTTTATTTGTTACTAGTGTTAAGCCTTTTTGGCCCGCCCTTCTATTCAAAAAATAGGGGGAGGGCCTATGCATTTGCCTTTGTGTCTGTGTGTTGTTGTTGTTGTTGTTGTTGGCGTCTGTGTACAAGGAAGGAGTTGAGCTAGAGTAACCAGATTTTGAGGGTACTTCAGGAGTACCGTCAAAACAAATAATCCGGTGGTGCAAATCCCGTCCGGGTCGCACAAAGGCTGCTGCAGGTGCATCATGGATTACATGAGCGGGAGGGGGATTTCCGCCATTATTGGTGCTAGCAGGGCACATAGGGGTATTTTTGGAATCGGGGCGACGAGACAAGATGAATGGACCTGGTCCCGACCCCATCGGCCGCTTTTACAAGTTGGCCAGATCAGGATCTTCATAAAAGGGGGTCGACCGACTAAACTAGGGGTACGCGCCGTTTAGTTTGGGCGCGTAGTAGGCGAGCGATGCATCTGAACACATTCTTATAGGAGATGGCGAAGAATATGTGCACAATAAGGCCAATACAGTGTCTTCCGTCACGAAAGGGCCGGAATTCATGTCATTTTCGTGATTATCTTACTGAAATAAAATGCAGGAAACAATGGGAAACTCAACTTTGAAATTTTGGTCACAAATTGGTAAATTTTGGGAAAAGTAAAGGTCTGGGATGAAATTGGAAGTCATTTTCGTGATCAGCACACCAAAAACTGCAGGAAACTATGTAAAACTTGACTCAAAAATTTTGGTCCAAAATTGGTAAATATTTGGAAAAGTAAAGGTCTGACATGAAATTGGAGGTCATTTTCGTGATCAGCACACCAAAAACTGCAGGAAACTATGTATAACTCGACTCAAAAATTTTGGTCCGAAATTGGGAAATATTTGGAAAAGTAAAGGTCTGGGATGAAATTGGAAGTCATTTTCGTGATCAGCACACCCAAAACTGCAGGAGACTATGTAGAACACGACTTCAAAATTTTGGTCAGAAATTGGTAAATTTTGGGAAAAGTAATGGTCTGGGATGAAATTGGAAGTCATTTTCGCAATTCCTAAGTGTGTTTCCTGTTCATTGTGTCGTAACATGAACCCTGACACTGTTACTCAGTCGAGTAACATTCAACAGCCAGCATTGAATTACTTAATACGATTCACAAATGCTTCAATTACCATTCGATATCTCCTTGTTATTGAACTTATGAATACACAATGTTATAAGTAATACCTAAAACGCCTTTTATCTCCTTTTTATTTTAAACTAGTGGATAAAACTACATTGATTTATCTCAATTAATTAAAAAGAGACACATTTACAGGCAGGCTGATTGCAACTACTTTACGGAGAAGACCTTCTGCCAGATCCAATGAATCGTTCCATTTGATTCAATGTCGAGCCCACTTATTGCTAAACGCAAGTTAATCTTATTCATAAAGATAGTCATGATGTGATATTTAATCTAAAACAGTATAGCATAAGTATTTACCTAACATTCTGAAAAAATTAAAAAGACAGCCAACTCATACCATGACTGACACAAATTACCAGTTGTCGCAGACAATGTATGATGAATTTAAAAGAGTCGTCTCATGAAATCATATAACCAAGTCACTGAATCGTCTCATTGAATCAGATGTCAAAGTCAAACCATGTATGCGCTACTCTCACTCACCATATAGTTATCTTTAAGGTTAGTACTATAGTAAACTTACAGCATTGCTATGAAGCCTTTTCCCCCGAGTCAGTGCCAAGAGTCAGCAAAGACTATTTATTTTGGCAAGATGTTTGTACTTTTAGATTGCATTGATCTACTTTCTAACTGTTATTGAGCAAAGCAAACAACTAAAAAGTATAATGTCTGAGAATAAAAATGGAAATACACTCTCAAAACTTAAAAAGACCAAATCATTCTTGCAATTATCAAACGATCAAACACACTCCACTGACTAAAACATTTCCCCTGTGGCGGGGGAGGGGAGGGGGCGGACGGACGGACGAAACGCGTAATAATTGTCACTTTCATTTTCCGTATTTCACTGTGTTGATACTCCGGAGGGGTTTCAATCATTCTAGAATATCGAAAAACTAAGACCGAACTCACTTCTAAGCCCTTCTCCTCTCTATTTTGTTTTATTTGCCAATGTTTTGCCAGTCCCGTATTTGAGAGCCGCGGCCGCAAGTATGAAAAATTGCTATATATGCTGCCAACCTAACCACGCTAAGAACCTAATTCAAAAAGATGTTTTGAATATTTCAAACGGTAGTAATCGTGAATATAAGATAAACTCCCCCTGTGGGACCTTTAGGGGATGTTCGGTGCAAAATTTGGTAACTATTAGTGTTGTAGTTGCTGAGAAACGTGAGCGTGTACGCTACAGACAGACAGACGCACGACCAGTCACTTTTTGGAGCGCCCAAACACGGCAAGGGCTCGCTATCGCTCGCCAAAAAAATTTATTGCAGATTTCGATTGGTCTCAGCAAGACCTTTTCAACGAGGGGTCGGAAAGGGGGTCCAGGAGCCCGACTTCGTCTTTTAGTCACATCAGGATCTTGAAAAAAGGGGGTCGACCGACTGAAAATTTTTACTTAAGTTTTGGATAGGTCTTGGCAAGACCTCTTTAACGAGGGGTCGGAAGGGGGGTCCAGGGGCCCGCCTTCATGAGTTATGGGAAAAACTGCGACGGACTCGTTTTGCGCTCCTGCTGTGCCTCTATTGCAAGGAGTTGCAGTAGCATGGCAAATATGGGTATTTTCGGAATGAGGGCGAAGAGACAAATGAAATGGACAGTTGGAGTAAAAAGTGTAAGGACTATTGCATATTGTGAATAGAAGGGCGGGCCTAAGTCACGATGGTACATCGATAACTTTGCTTTACCCGCTCACGGTGTGTGTGATGCGAGCGGGCCGAAGGCCCGGGCCTTCGACTGGCCAAGTTGGGTCTGATGCGAGGGCCGAAGGCCCGAGAAAAGGCCGCCGGCAGGCCAAGCTGGGCCGGCCCCCTGTCGAACCGAGTTGCCGGCGCAGCGAAGCGGAGCTGGCAACTCGGTTCGACGGAAGGGCGGGCCCTAGCTTGTTATTCTGTTCTGTTACAGGAGGGAGATTACGTTCAGTTGATATGTCTCGCATACTTTCACCTATAGCTCAGGAGAATGATGATAATTTAGCACATTATATGGGTACGAAGTTGGTTTGCTTGATATTGAGCTGCTTTCTCAATTAGATTTGTGAAACTGAATTGATTACCGTGGTTTTGTAATTTACAGCCGATGATTCTGAGCTTGAAGCACATTGCTCACAGCCTACGCAAGATACTAGTCGTAGTGCTCGTCCTGCTTCTTCCAAGTCAGCACGATTCAGAACTAAAAAACAAAAAGCCTCTGCCAAAGCCAGTGAGTAACTTCCTTCCTTCTTTTCTCAATGCATAATTTTTTTTTTGAAAAAGATTTCTGTTTTGAATGTTGGTGGAAATTCTTGAATAATTTGTCAATTTCATTCTTTTTGGCCCGTCCCGTTATTTTTTTGTAAAAAAAATGACGGAGGGACGGGCATATAGTATGATGCATGCTGTGCGTCCGTCCGTTCGTTCGTTCGTTCGTTCGTTCGTTCGTTCGTCCGTTCGTTCGTTCGTCCGAGGACTTCCCGTGGTCCGATCTTGACCAAATTTGGTATGCAGCCTCCTTGGGTGACCCTAAGAACTGCCCGGTGGCAGCAAATCCGATCCGAGCCCCGGGGGCGCTGCTGCAGGTGCATCATGGTCTACATGGGGTCGGGGAGGATTTCGGCAACGGATACAGCTAGCAGGGCATGTAAGGGTATTTTTGGAATCGGGGTGACGAGACAAAACCAACGGTGCCAGTTTCAAGTGAATCGGAGAAGTTTGGACCCGGGTTCAAATCCCAGAGGGGTATATTTTGGACATTCTTTTTATTCGAGTTTTTGCATTATTTCTTATGTTTTTGAGGGCGCTGATGACGAAAATAACATCTATTTTGACCCCAGACTTAGGTTCAAACCCGTCAGGGTTAAACAAAGGCGAAATTCACACGTTTGTTGATGTACGGGACGGGCCAAAGTTGCCGATGTATATCGCTACTTTTCCTGTTATTCTCTTTAATTGCATATCCAGGTTCTGATGCCAAGCCCAAGAAAGCATAGTCAAAGATAATGCAAATTAATTGGCATGATGGGGAAATCCCTGAAGTAATTCCTCCAGATCATCCACCATT
>NW_023144632.1:2335056-2338718 GCF_012932325.1 Thrips palmi | reverse complement strand
GCGCCAACTGCAACATCAACGACGCTCCCACTTACCTGGAGAACTGCTTGTACGGCTACGCCGGCGATGACGACGTCGCGCCTGCCGTGGACTGCCTAACCAATGCGCTCAGCGCCAAAATTTGCTGTTAAAAGGTTATAGTTGTCAACCCGATGTGAATAAAAAGACGTGAAGTATTCTTCACATTCGGTGCAAGGAAGAATCAGGTTTAATCTTTGAGAATCTTGATTTTTTCCTAATGAGTCCCATCAACAGTACAAATCCAAAGGTCTGGCATTCGCAACTTCACAGGCGTTGCGAAAAGTCTTGCTATGTGAACGGCGTGCCCGCTCTACAAATCAAAGAGTGTACATAGTATGCTCTAACTGGAGCATGCCTGCAAGCACGCTCTAGCTCGCGCATGCCTGCCAAGCATGCACTAACTAGTGCATACATGCCATGTACACGCTAACTGAAGAATACATTTACTGCATAAGGGATAGGGAGTTTTCTGCATCAGGAAGCGTGAACATGGCAAATATGCACTAGTTAGTGCATGATTGGCAGGCATGCGCTAGCTAGAGCGTGCTTGCAGGCATGCTCCAGTTAGAGCGTACCACGTACCATGTACACTCTTTGATTTGTATAGCGCACAGCCAGCGCCAGCACACGCTGCGCTACGCCACGCACGCATCCTGTGTCGCGCGGGTTTGCTGCTGACGGGGTAGTTTCGTACGTACCGTGCCATTTCATGTCCGAGGTATAAAACAGTCATTCTAATTTATTTGAAGCATTCTAACAGCTTGACCCTCTCCTACCACACCAGTGCAACTTGTGGAGATAAACTTGTGGAAATAAGTACAAAGAGTTCAAATCTGTGGTGAAAAGGAACGGTAAGCACGGAATTACCCGACGGCGGCGGGCCGCAGAAGTAGGCCTCTCGGCTGAGGGCGGTTGCCCCGCCCAGTGGGTAGGCCGCCCATCGTGCCCGGGGCCGAGGGACGTCATTACCATTAAGGGCTAGACCACACATGATCGTATGCCATTTCGGGCCCGACACATGCTCGCCTGCACTGCAAAACGAGACAAGGTCGTCCTTACTAGGCGCTGGCTGTGTGTCCCCCACAGCTCGGGTGCCCACGTGGCTGCCTTTGGCCAGCCGTACATTACCATTACAGGCTAGACCACACATAATGTTTTACGACAGGTTTGTATTTCGACTCCAATCCAGTTTGTTCCACATTATTTGCTCAAAATTTTACATTTGATGCCGTCGTTTTATTTAACGTTTAAATTCTCCGTAGTGTCTTTAATGAGCCGGCAGTTGCAAGTTGCAGGGTTTCACGTCGAAGGCCTATTCGAGGGCGTAGCGGAGAGCCGCGGTCGCCTGCGATGGTTAGGTTAAGTCCAGTTCCACAGCAAAGCCTGCAAAACGCAATCCGGTTCTACACCGGTGAAAATTTTGTCACAACTTAGCGACACACTTATTGTTAATTTTTTTATCGACAAGGTCTGTATTAGAACGAATAGCTTAAACCGTTGTCGTACTGCAACTAAACGATATTTACACACTCTAAATATTATACAGTGAAGATACTCCATATTGTGGTGAAAATGTTCCATATTACGGTGGTGCAGCTGACTTCATAACATACCACTGAGAATTCAATGTACCTAATAGATATTTTGACGAATTTTGTTGGTATTCTGGAGAAAATCTCCACCATGTTGGTGCAGCCTTCCACCATAAGACATTTAATAACAGTGCATATAAACAGTACGCCTTCAAAAACAAGTCATTGACCAACAACAAATGATGGTTGTAAATAAAAAGGATTGGTTATGCCCGTAAGTAAGTACTTTAGTCGCTATCTTTATTTTTCATTCATTATTTATTTTAGTAGATAATAGCGAAAGAAGTTGTTTCCACACAAATTATATCGTTCGTAGTGATTTAAACGTGACAAGTATGCTCTAGTTCTGTCAACTATCTGAATGTTATTTAAAGTACCTAATCGCCGCACCGTACCTCACCTTATGGCGGCGTTCATGCCACGGGAACGACGTGGCATTCCGCTACGAGGCAAAGGTAGGGTATTTTCACCCTGGGCAACCCCGCACTTATGCGGAATCGATATTCTCCATATTGCATGATGGGCACACTGGGGAACACCCAGTTGACAGGTTCATTCTTCACCTCGTAATCTTTCTGAAAGTAAGATACACATTTGAGCACACTACAAATCCAAAGGTCAGACTTCTCGCCACTCCAGAGGCGACACACAAAGCCTCGTCAAGTTCTAAACCGGAAAGTCTCGCCAAAATTTTGGTCAGACAAACAATTCTCGCCTCTTAATGGCCTTACACGAAAGTCTCGCCGTAAAATGGCGAGACTTTTGTGTCTGACCGCCGCCTAAAAGCCGTAAAGCGCCGTCATCGGGTGTATCACGAACCACAATCGGACTGCTTTAAAAAAATTGCCTCTTCGTAAGGTTTTAAGCGTGCAACAAGAACACTCTCATTCTAGGAACGTGACATCACGGCATTGTGTCACATTCGTTTGGGTGTGAATTGGGCAAAAATCAGCTTGTTCACATTCAAACGAACGTGACACTTTGTCACGTTCGTTTTAACGTGATGTCACGTTCCTGGAATGAGAGTGAACAGAGCTTAAAAACGCTGCGTAATATGTGGACGACATTCGGAGAAAAGTCAAAGGGCACTTACCGCGGGGATTACGCACGTCCCTTTGTCATCTTTGTTCAGTTTGAACATGACTTGGTAGAAATCTGGAATCTGTTTCCTCACCGCCGAGCAGGCACCCGCTGGAAACTTGAATATTAACGCGTTATCCTTCCACATGTTGTTCGATCGGCGGTCCACGATTACTTGAACCTGGATACGTGTTTAGCAGAAATGTTACCGATTTTGAAATGTACGTTGAAAAAAAATGCGAGAGAAGTTAACTTTAAACGAACGGTGGATTGGATTCATTCTCTTTAAACACTCGTGTAAATCCTGTCAGACAGAATGTCAGACTGCAAGAAAAAGTGTGAATAGTACATTAATAGTACAACAAAATTTGTACAATACAAGTACAACAGGGACTGTAGAAAGTACAACGAGAATTTTACAAACCACAACGAGCACAGCACTCATCATGCCGGCTCCATTGTACTTTGTACAACAATTGTTGTACTTAAAAAGTACACTAAATTCCTGGTAAAACATTTGCAAGAAATTTGTTCACTTTTGTTGTGGTTATTTCCTGCAGTGCAGAAACCTTTCTGAAAACCTGATCAAAATTCGCGCACCTCTGAAAACTGAAAACATCTCCTATGACGGTCTGTATAACTCAAACCGTCAAATATCAGAGAAGTTTTCAGAGCAGGTGCGCGACTTTGGATCAGGATTCCAGACATGTTTCTGGCATTCTGATAAAATTTATACGAGTGAATTCAGCCCAAAAGGTCTCAATCGATGAGTCTTCAGGGTAAATTCTAAGAGTGATTAGCCACCTCCGTTTTTGCTCATGCTGTACCCCAATGTTGCCTCTTCTCTGCAAACTGAAAAGCGTCAAGGGCGCCGGAAGTGGGGTGCAGGGGGGGGCAGACACAAACCCCCCTACTTTCAGACACAAAAGTGCCATTTTGAGCCCGAAATAGGGAGAAAACTATAGCAAA